>NC_069505.1:635867645-635991830 GCF_027579735.1 Bombina bombina | reverse complement strand
GCAGTTTATAAGATAATAGGGTCAGGGGGACCCAGCGCTTATGGTATAAGGGGAGCAATCAGCAGCAGGTTTATTAGATAATAGGGTCAGGGGACCCAGTGCTTATGGGATAAGGGGAGGAATCAACAGCAGGTTTATAAGATAATATGGTCAGGGGGACCCAGTACTTATGGGATAAGGGGAGGAATCAGCAGCAGGTTTATTAGATAATAGGGTCAGGGAACCCAGTGCTTATGGGATAAGGGGAGGAATCAGCAGCAGGTTTATTAGATAATAGGGTCAGGGGACCCAGTGCTTATGGGATAAGGGGAGGAATCAGCAGCAGGTTTATTAGATAATAGGGTCAGGGGACCCAGTGCTTATGGGATAAGGGGAGGAATCAGCAGCAGGGGACCCAGCGCTTATGGGATAAGGGGAGGAATCAGCAGCAGGTTTATTAGATAATAGGGTCAGGGGACCCAGCGCTTATGGGATAAGGGGAGGAATCAGCAGCAGGTTTATTAGATAATATAGTCAGGGGACCCAGCGCTTATGGGATAAGGGGAGGAATCAGCAGCAGGTTTATTAGATAATAGGGTCAGGGGGACCCAGTGCTTATGGGATAAGGGGAGGAATCAGCAGCAGGTTTATTAGATAATAGGGTCAGGGGACCCAGTGCTTATGGGATAAGGGGAGGAATCAGCAGCAGGTTTATTAGATAATATAGTCAGGGGACCCAGCGCTTATGGGATAAGGGGAGGAATCAGTAGCAGGTTTATAAGATAATAGGGTCAGGGGGACACAGAGCTTATAGGATAAGAGGATGAATCAGCAGCAGGTTTATTAGATAATAGGGTCAGGGGACCCAGTGCTTATGGGATAAGGGGAGGAATCAGCAGCAGGTTTATTAGATAATATAGTCAGGGGACCCAGTGCTTATGGGATAAGGGGAGGAATCAGTAGCAGGTTTATAAGATAATAGGGTCAGGGGGACACAGAGCTTATAGGATAAGAGGATGAATCAGCAGCAGGTTTATTAGATAATAGGGTCAGGGGGACCCAGTGCTTATGGGATAAGGGTAGGAATAAGCAGCAGGTTTATTAGATAATAGGGTCAGGGGACCCAGCGCTTATGGGATAAGGGGAGGAATCAGCAGCAGGTTTATTAGATAATAGGGTCAGGGGGACCCAGTGCTTATGGGATAAGGGGAGGAATCAGCAGCAGGTTTATTAGATAATAGGGTCAGGGGACCCAGCACTTATGAGATAAGGGGAGGAATCAGCAGCAGGTTTATTAGATAATATAGTCAGGGGACCCAGCACTTATGGGATAAGGGGAGGAATCAGCAGCAGGTTTATTAGATAATAGGGTCAGGGGGACCCAGTGCTTATGGGATAAGGGGAGGAATCAGCAGCAGGTTTATTAGATAATAGGGTCAGGGGACCCAGTGCTTATGGGATAAGGGGAGGAATCAGCAGCAGGTTTATTAGATAATATTGTCAGGGGACCCAGCGCTTATGGGATAAGGGGAGGAATCAGTAGCAGGTTTATAAGATAATAGGGTCAGGGGGACACAGAGCTTATAGGATAAGAGGATGAATCAGCAGCAGGTTTATTAGATAATAGGGTCAGGGGACCCAGTGCTTATGGGATAAGGGGAGGAATCAGCAGCAGGTTTATTAGATAATATAGTCAGGGGACCCAGTGCTTATGGGATAAGGGGAGGAATCAGTAGCAGGTTTATAAGATAATAGGGTCAGGGGGACACAGAGCTTATAGGATAAGAGGATGAATCAGCAGCAGGTTTATTAGATAATAGGGTCAGGGGGACCCAGTGCTTATGGGATAAGGGTAGGAATAAGCAGCAGGTTTATTAGATAATAGGGTCAGGGGACCCAGCGCTTATGGGATAAGGGGAGGAATCAGCAGCAGGTTTATTAGATAATAGGGTCAGGGGGACCCAGTGCTTATGGGATAAGGGGAGGAATCAGCAGCAGGTTTATTAGATAATAGGGTCAGGGGACCCAGCACTTATGAGATAAGGGGAGGAATCAGCAGCAGGTTTATTAGATAATAGGGTCAGGGGACCCAGCACTTATGGGATAAGGGGAGGAATCAGCAGCAGGTTTATTAGATAATAGGGTCAGGGGGACCCAGTGCTTATGGGATAAGGGGAGGAATCAGCAGCAAGTGTATTAGATAATAGGATCAGGGGGACCCAGTGCTTATGGGATAAGGGGACAAATCAGCAGCAGGTTTATTAGATAATATAGTCAGGGGACCCAGCACTTATGGGATAAGGGGAGGAATCAGCTGCAGGTTTATTAGATAATAGGGTCAGGGGGACCCAGTGCTTATGGGATAAGGGGAGGAATCAGCAGCAGGTTTATAAGATAATAGGGTCAGGGGACCCAATGCTTATGGGATACGGAGAGTAATCAGCAGCAGGTTTATTAGATAATAGGGTCAGGGGGACCCAGTGCTTATGGGATAAGGGGAGGAATCAGCAGCAGGTTTATTAGAAAATAGGGTCAGGGGACCCAGCGCTTATGGGATAAGGGGAGGAATCAGCAGCAGGTTTATTAGATAATAGGGTCAGGGGGACCGAGTGCTTATGGGATAAGGGGAGGAATCAGCAGCAGGTTTATTAGATAATAGGGTCAGGGGACCCAGCGCTTATGGGATACGGGGAGGAATCAGCAGCAGGTTTATTAGATAATAGGGTCAGGGGACCCAGTGCTTATGGGATACGGGGAGGAATCAGCAGCAGGTTTATTAGATAATAGGGTCAGGGGACCCAGTGCTTATGGGATAAGGGGAGGAATCAGCAGCAGGTTAATTAGATAATAGGGTCAGGGGACCCAGCGCTTATGGGATAAGGGGAGGAATCAGCAGCAGGTTTATTAGATAATAGGGTCAGGGGACCCAGCACTTATGGGATAAGGGGAGGAATCAGCAGCAGGTTTATAAGATAATAGGGTCAGGGGGACCCAGCGCTTATGGTATAAGGGGAGGAATCAGCAGCAGGTTTATTAGATAATAGGGTCAGGGGACCCAGTGCTTATGGGATAAGGGGAGGAATCAACAGCAGGTTTATAAGATAATATGGTCAGGGGGACCCAGTACTTATGGGATAAGGGGAGGAATCAGCAGCAGGTTTATTAGATAATAGGGTCAGGGGACCCAGTGCTTATGGGATAAGGGGAGGAATCAGCAGCAGGTTTATTAGATAATAGGGTCAGGGGACCCAGTGCTTATGGGATAAGGGGAGGAATCAGCAGCAGGTTTATTAGATAATAGGGTCAGGGGACCCAGTGCTTATGGGATAAGGGGAGGAATCAGCAGCAGGGGACCCAGCGCTTATGGGATAAGGGGAGGAATCAGCAGCAGGTTTATTAGATAATAGGGTCAGGGGACCCAGCGCTTATGGGATAAGGGGAGGAATCAGCAGCAGGTTTATTAGATAATATAGTCAGGGGACCCAGCGCTTATGGGATAAGGGGAGGAATCAGCAGCAGGTTTATTAGATAATAGGGTCAGGGGGACCCAGTGCTTATGGGATAAGGGGAGGAATCAGCAGCAGGTTTATTAGATAATAGGGTCAGGGGACCCAGTGCTTATGGGATAAGGGGAGGAATCAGCAGCAGGTTTATTAGATAATATAGTCAGGGGACCCAGCGCTTATGGGATAAGGGGAGGAATCAGTAGCAGGTTTATAAGATAATAGGGTCAGGGGGACACAGAGCTTATAGGATAAGAGGATGAATCAGCAGCAGGTTTATTAGATAATAGGGTCAGGGGACCCAGTGCTTATGGGATAAGGGGAGGAATCAGCAGCAGGTTTATTAGATAATATAGTCAGGGGACCCAGTGCTTATGGGATAAGGGGAGGAATCAGTAGCAGGTTTATAAGATAATAGGGTCAGGGGGACACAGAGCTTATAGGATAAGAGGATGAATCAGCAGCAGGTTTATTAGATAATAGGGTCAGGGGGACCCAGTGCTTATGGGATAAGGGGAGGAATAAGCAGCAGGTTTATTAGATAATAGGGTCAGGGGACCCAGCGCTTATGGGATAAGGGGAGGAATCAGCAGCAGGTTTATTAGATAATAGGGTCAGGGGGACCCAGTGCTTATGGGATAAGGGGAGGAATCAGCAGCAGGTTTATTAGATAATAGGGTCAGGGGACCCAGCACTTATGAGATAAGGGGAGGAATCAGCAGCAGGTTTATTAGATAATATAGTCAGGGGACCCAGCACTTATGGGATAAGGGGAGGAATCAGCAGCAGGTTTATTAGATAATAGGGTCAGGGGGACCCAGTGCTTATGGGATAAGGGGAGGAATCAGCAGCAGGTTTATTAGATAATAGGGTCAGGGGACCCAGTGCTTATGGGATAAGGGGAGGAATCAGCAGCAGGTTTATTAGATAATATAGTCAGGGGACCCAGCGCTTATGGGATAAGGGGAGGAATCAGTAGCAGGTTTATAAGATAATAGGGTCAGGGGGACACAGAGCTTATAGGATAAGAGGATGAATCAGCAGCAGGTTTATTAGATAATAGGGTCAGGGGACCCAGTGCTTATGGGATAAGGGGAGGAATCAGCAGCAGGTTTATTAGATAATATAGTCAGGGGACCCAGCGCTTATGGGATAAGGGGAGGAATCAGTAGCAGGTTTATAAGATAATAGGGTCAGGGGGACACAGAGCTTATAGGATAAGAGGATGAATCAGCAGCAGGTTTATTAGATAATAGGGTCAGGGGGACCCAGTGCTTATGGGATAAGGGTAGGAATAAGCAGCAGGTTTATTAGATAATAGGGTCAGGGGACCCAGCGCTTATGGGATAAGGGGAGGAATCAGCAGCAGGTTTATTAGATAATAGGGTCAGGGGGACCCAGTGCTTATGGGATAAGGGGAGGAATCAGCAGCAGGTTTATTAGATAATAGGGTCAGGGGACCCAGCACTTATGAGATAAGGGGAGGAATCAGCAGCAGGTTTATTAGATAATAGGGTCAGGGGACCCAGCACTTATGGGATAAGGGGAGGAATCAGCAGCAGGTTTATTAGATAATAGGGTCAGGGGGACCCAGTGCTTATGGGATAAGGGGAGGAATCAGCAGCAAGTGTATTAGATAATAGGATCAGGGGGACCCAGTGCTTATGGGATAAGGGGACAAATCAGCAGCAGGTTTATTAGATAATATAGTCAGGGGACCCAGCACTTATGGGATAAGGGGAGGAATCAGCTGCAGGTTTATTAGATAATAGGGTCAGGGGGACCCAGTGCTTATGGGATAAGGGGAGGAATCAGCAGCAGGTTTATAAGATAATAGGGTCAGGGGACCCAATGCTTATGGGATACGGAGAGTAATCAGCAGCAGGTTTATTAGATAATAGGGTCAGGGGGACCCAGTGCTTATGGGATAAGGGGAGGAATCAGCAGCAGGTTTATTAGAAAATAGGGTCAGGGGACCCAGCGCTTATGGGATAAGGGGAGGAATCAGCAGCAGGTTTATTAGATAATAGGGTCAGGGGGACCGAGTGCTTATGGGATAAGGGGAGGAATCAGCAGCAGGTTTATTAGATAATAGGGGCAGGGGACCCAGCGCTTATGGGATACGGGGAGGAATCAGCAGCAGGTTTATTAGATAATAGGGTCAGGGGACCCAGTGCTTATGGGATACGGGGAGGAATCAGCAGCAGGTTTATTAGATAATAGGGTCAGGGGACCCAGTGCTTATGGGATAAGGGGAGGAATCAGCAGCAGGTTTATTAGATAATAGGGTCAGGGGACCCAGCGCTTATGGGATAAGGGGAGGAATCAGCAGCAGGTTTATTAGATAATAGGGTCAGGGGACCCAGCACTTATGGGATAAGGGGAGGAATCAGCAGCAGGTTTATAAGATAATAGGGTCAGGGGGACCCAGCGCTTATGGTATAAGGGGAGGAATCAGCAGCAGGTTTATTAGATAATAGGGTCAGGGGACCCAGTGCTTATGGGATAAGGGGAGGAATCAACAGCAGGTTTATAAGATAATATGGTCAGGGGGACCCAGTGCTTATGGGATAAGGGGAGGAATCAGCAGCAGGTTTATTAGATAATAGGGTCAGGGAACCCAGTGCTTATGGGATAAGGGGAGGAATCAGCAGCAGGTTTATTAGATAATAGGGTCAGGGGACCCAGTGCTTATGGGATAAGGGGAGGAATCAGCAGCAGGTTTATTAGATAATAGGGTCAGGGGACCCAGTGCTTATGGGATAAGGGGAGGAATCAGCAGCAGGGGACCCAGCGCTTATGGGATAAGGGGAGGAATCAGCAGCAGGTTTATTAGATAATAGGGTCAGGGGACCCAGCGCTTATGGGATAAGGGGAGGAATCAGCAGCAGGTTTATTAGATAATATAGTCAGGGGACCCAGCGCTTATGGGATAAGGGGAGGAATCAGCAGCAGGTTTATTAGATAATAGGGTCAGGGGGACCCAGTGCTTATGGGATAAGGGGAGGAATCAGCAGCAGGTTTATTAGATAATAGGGTCAGGGGACCCAGTGCTTATGGGATAAGGGGAGGAATCAGCAGCAGGTTTATTAGATAATATAGTCAGGGGACCCAGCGCTTATGGGATAAGGGGAGGAATCAGTAGCAGGTTTATAAGATAATAGGGTCAGGGGGACCCAGAGCTTATAGGATAAGAGGATGAATCAGCAGCAGGTTTATTAGATAATAGGGTCAGGGGACCCAGTGCTTATGGGATAAGGGGAGGAATCAGCAGCAGGTTTATTAGATAATATAGTCAGGGGACCCAGTGCTTATGGGATAAGGGGAGGAATCAGTAGCAGGTTTATAAGATAATAGGGTCAGGGGGACACAGAGCTTATAGGATAAGAGGATGAATCAGCAGCAGGTTTATTAGATAATAGGGTCAGGGGGACCCAGTGCTTATGGGATAAGGGTAGGAATCAGCAGCAGGTTTATTAGATAATAGGGTCAGGGGACCCAGCGCTTATGGGATAAGGGGAGGAATCAGCAGCAGGTTTATTAGATAATAGGGTCAGGGGGACCCAGTGCTTATGGGATAAGGGGAGGAATCAGCAGCAGGTTTATTAGATAATAGGGTCAGGGGACCCAGCTCTTATGAGATAAGGGGAGGAATCAGCAGCAGGTTTATTAGATAATATAGTCAGGGGACCCAGCACTTATGGGATAAGGGGAGGAATCAGCAGCAGGTTTATTAGATAATAGGGTCAGGGGGACCCAGTGCTTATGGGATAAGGGGAGGAATCAGCAGCAGGTTTATTAGATAATAGGGTCAGGGGACCCAGTGCTTATGGGATAAGGGGAGGAATCAGCAGCAGGTTTATTAGATAATAGGGTCAGGGGACCCAGCGCTTATGGGATAAGGGGAGGAATCAGTAGCAGGTTTATAAGATAATAGGGTCAGGGGGACACAGAGCTTATAGGATAAGAGGATGAATCAGCAGCAGGTTTATTAGATAATAGGGTCAGGGGACCCAGTGCTTATGGGATAAGGGGAGGAATCAGCAGCAGGTTTATTAGATAATATAGTCAGGGGACCCAGTGCTTATGGGATAAGGGGAGGAATCAGTAGCAGGTTTATAAGATAATAGGGTCAGGGGGACACAGAGCTTATAGGATAAGAGGATGAATCAGCAGCAGGTTTATTAGATAATAGGGTCAGGGGGACCCAGTGCTTATGGGATAAGGGTAGGAATAAGCAGCAGGTTTATTAGATAATAGGGTCAGGGGACCCAGCGCTTATGGGATAAGGGGAGGAATCAGCAGCAGGTTTATTAGATAATAGGGTCAGGGGGACCCAGTGCTTATGGGATAAGGGGAGGAATCAGCAGCAGGTTTATTAGATAATAGGGTCAGGGGACCCAGCACTTATGAGATAAGGGGAGGAATCAGCAGCAGGTTTATTAGATAATAGGGTCAGGGGACCCAGCACTTATGGGATAAGGGGAGGAATCAGCAGCAGGTTTATTAGATAATAGGGTCAGGGGGACCCAGTGCTTATGGGATAAGGGGAGGAATCAGCAGCAAGTTTATTAGATAATAGGGTCAGGGGGACCCAGTGCTTATGGGATAAGGGGACAAATCAGCAGCAGGTTTATTAGATAATATAGTCAGGGGACCCAGCACTTATGGGATAAGGGGAGGAATCAGCTGCAGGTTTATTAGATAATAGGGTCAGGGGGACCCAGTGCTTATGGGATAAGGGGAGGAATCAGCAGCAGGTTTATAAGATAATAGGGTCAGGGGACCCAATGCTTATGGGATACGGAGAGTAATCAGCAGCAGGTTTATTAGATAATAGGGTCAGGGGGACCCAGTGCTTATGGGATAAGGGGAGGAATCAGCAGCAGGTTTATTAGATAATAGGGTCAGGGGACCCAGCGCTTATGGGATAAGGGGAGGAATCAGCAGCAGGTTTATTAGATAATAGGGTCAGGGGGACCGAGTGCTTATGGGATAAGGGGAGGAATCAGCAGCAGGTTTATTAGATAATAGGGTCAGGGGACCCAGCGCTTATGGGATACGGGGAGGAATCAGCAGCAGGTTTATTAGATAATAGGGTCAGGGGACCCAGTGCTTATGGGATACGGGGAGGAATCAGCAGCAGGTTTATTAGATAATAGGGTCAGGGGACCCAGTGCTTATGGGATAAGGGGAGGAATCAGCAGCAGGTTAATTAGATAATAGGGTCAGGGGACCCAGCGCTTATGGGATAAGGGGAGGAATCAGCAGCAGGTTTATTAGATAATAGGGTCAGGGGACCCAGCACTTATGGGATAAGGGGAGGAATCAGCAGCAGGTTTATAAGATAATAGGGTCAGGGGGACCCAGCGCTTATGGTATAAGGGGAGCAATCAGCAGCAGGTTTATTAGATAATAGGGTCAGGGGACCCAGTGCTTATGGGATAAGGGGAGGAATCAGCAGCAGGTTTATAAGATAATATGGTCAGGGGGACCCAGTACTTATGGGATAAGGGGAGGAATCAGCAGCAGGTTTATTAGATAATAGGGTCAGGGAACCCAGTGCTTATGGGATAAGGGGAGGAATCAGCAGCAGGTTTATTAGATAATAGGGTCAGGGGACCCAGTGCTTATGGGATAAGGGGAGGAATCAGCAGCAGGTTTATTAGATAATAGGGTCAGGGGACCCAGTGCTTATGGGATAAGGGGAGGAATCAGCAGCAGGGGACCCAGCGCTTATGGGATAAGGGGAGGAATCAGCAGCAGGTTTATTAGATAATAGGGTCAGGGGACCCAGCGCTTATGGGATAAGGGGAGGAATCAGCAGCAGGTTTATTAGATAATATAGTCAGGGGACCCAGCGCTTATGGGATAAGGGGAGGAATCAGCAGCAGGTTTATTAGATAATAGGGTCAGGGGGACCCAGTGCTTATGGGATAAGGGGAGGAATCAGCAGCAGGTTTATTAGATAATAGGGTCAGGGGACCCAGTGCTTATGGGATAAGGGGAGGAATCAGCAGCAGGTTTATTAGATAATATAGTCAGGGGACCCAGCGCTTATGGGATAAGGGGAGGAATCAGTAGCAGGTTTATAAGATAATAGGGTCAGGGGGACACAGAGCTTATAGGATAAGGGGAGGAATCAGCAGCAGGTTTATTAGATAATAGGGTCAGGGGACCCAGTGCTTATGGGATAAGGGGAGGAATCAGCAGCAGGTTTATTAGATAATATAGTCAGGGGACCCAGTGCTTATGGGATAAGGGGAGGAATCAGTAGCAGGTTTATAAGATAATAGGGTCAGGGGGACACAGAGCTTATAGGATAAGAGGATGAATCAGCAGCAGGTTTATTAGATAATAGGGTCAGGGGGACCCAGTGCTTATGGGATAAGGGTAGGAATAAGCAGCAGGTTTATTAGATAATAGGGTCAGGGGACCCAGCGCTTATGGGATAAGGGGAGGAATCAGCAGCAGGTTTATTAGATAATAGGGTCAGGGGGACCCAGTGCTTATGGGATAAGGGGAGGAATCAGCAGCAGGTTTATTAGATAATAGGGTCAGGGGACCCAGCACTTATGAGATAAGGGGAGGAATCAGCAGCAGGTTTATTAGATAATATAGTCAGGGGACCCAGCACTTATGGGATAAGGGGAGGAATCAGCAGCAGGTTTATTAGATAATAGGGTCAGGGGGACCCAGTGCTTATGGGATAAGGGGAGGAATCAGCAGCAGGTTTATTAGATAATAGGGTCAGGGGACCCAGTGCTTATGGGATAAGGGGAGGAATCAGCAGCAGGTTTATTAGATAATATAGTCAGGGGACCCAGCGCTTATGGGATAAGGGGAGGAATCAGTAGCAGGTTTATAAGATAATAGGGTCAGGGGGACACAGAGCTTATAGGATAAGGGGAGGAATCAGCAGCAGGTTTATTAGATAATAGGGTCAGGGGACCCAGTGCTTATGGGATAAGGGGAGGAATCAGCAGCAGGTTTATTAGATAATATAGTCAGGGGACCCAGTGCTTATGGGATAAGGGGAGGAATCAGTAGCAGGTTTATAAGATAATAGGGTCAGGGGGACACAGAGCTTATAGGATAAGAGGATGAATCAGCAGCAGGTTTATTAGATAATAGGGTCAGGGGGACCCAGTGCTTATGGGATAAGGGGAGGAATCAGCAGCAGGTTTATTAGATAATAGGGTCAGGGGACCCAGCGCTTATGGGATAAGGGGAGGAATCAGCAGCAGGTTTATTAGATAATAGGGTCAGGGGGACCCAGTGCTTATGGGATAAGGGGAGGAATCAGCAGCAGGTTTATTAGATAATAGGGTCAGGGGACCCAGCACTTATGGGATAAGGGGAGGAATCAGCAGCAGGTTTATTAGATAATAGGGTCAGGGGACCCAGCACTTATGGGATAAGGGGAGGAATCAGCAGCAGGTTTATTAGATAATAGGGTCAGGGGGACCCAGTGCTTATGGGATAAGGGGAGGAATCAGCAGCAAGTGTATTAGATAATAGGATCAGGGGGACCCAGTGCTTATGGGATAAGGGGAGGAATCAGCAGCAGGTTTATTAGATAATATAGTCAGGGGACCCAGCACTTATGGGATAAGGGGAGGAATCAGCTGCAGGTTTATTAGATAATAGGGTCAGGGGGACCCAGTGCTTATGGGATAAGGGGAGGAATCAGCAGCAGGTTTATAAGATAATAGGGTCAGGGGACCCAATGCTTATGGGATACGGAGAGTAATCAGCAGCAGGTTTATTAGATAATAGGGTCAGGGGGACCCAGTGCTTATGGGATAAGGGGAGGAATCAGCAGCAGGTTTATTAGAAAATAGGGTCAGGGGACCCAGCGCTTATGGGATAAGGGGAGGAATCAGCAGCAGGTTTATTAGATAATAGGGTCAGGGGGACCGAGTGCTTATGGGATAAGGGGAGGAATCAGCAGCAGGTTTATTAGATAATAGGGGCAGGGGACCCAGCGCTTATGGGATACGGGGAGGAATCAGCAGCAGGTTTATTAGATAATAGGGTCAGGGGACCCAGTGCTTATGGGATACGGGGAGGAATCAGCAGCAGGTTTATTAGATAATAGGGTCAGGGGACCCAGTGCTTATGGGATAAGGGGAGGAATCAGCAGCAGGTTAATTAGATAATAGGGTCAGGGGACCCAGCGCTTATGGGATAAGGGGAGGAATCAGCAGCAGGTTTATTAGATAATAGGGTCAGGGGACCCAGCACTTATGGGATAAGGGGAGGAATCAGCAGCAGGTTTATAAGATAATAGGGTCAGGGGGACCCAGCGCTTATGGTATAAGGGGAGCAATCAGCAGCAGGTTTATTAGATAATAGGGTCAGGGGACCCAGTGCTTATGGGATAAGGGGAGGAATCAACAGCAGGTTTATAAGATAATATGGTCAGGGGGACCCAGTACTTATGGGATAAGGGGAGGAATCAGCAGCAGGTTTATTAGATAATAGGGTCAGGGAACCCAGTGCTTATGGGATAAGGGGAGGAATCAGCAGCAGGTTTATTAGATAATAGGGTCAGGGGACCCAGTGCTTATGGGATAAGGGGAGGAATCAGCAGCAGGTTTATTAGATAATAGGGTCAGGGGACCCAGTGCTTATGGGATAAGGGGAGGAATCAGCAGCAGGGGACCCAGCGCTTATGGGATAAGGGGAGGAATCAGCAGCAGGTTTATTAGATAATAGGGTCAGGGGACCCAGCGCTTATGGGATAAGGGGAGGAATCAGCAGCAGGTTTATTAGATAATATAGTCAGGGGACCCAGCGCTTATGGGATAAGGGGAGGAATCAGCAGCAGGTTTATTAGATAATAGGGTCAGGGGGACCCAGTGCTTATGGGATAAGGGGAGGAATCAGCAGCAGGTTTATTAGATAATAGGGTCAGGGGACCCAGTGCTTATGGGATAAGGGGAGGAATCAGCAGCAGGTTTATTAGATAATATAGTCAGGGGACCCAGCGCTTATGGGATAAGGGGAGGAATCAGTAGCAGGTTTATAAGATAATAGGGTCAGGGGGACACAGAGCTTATAGGATAAGAGGATGAATCAGCAGCAGGTTTATTAGATAATAGGGTCAGGGGACCCAGTGCTTATGGGATAAGGGGAGGAATCAGCAGCAGGTTTATTAGATAATATAGTCAGGGGACCCAGTGCTTATGGGATAAGGGGAGGAATCAGCAGCAGGTTTATAAGATAATAGGGTCAGGGGGACACAGAGCTTATAGGATAAGAGGATGAATCAGCAGCAGGTTTATTAGATAATAGGGTCAGGGGGACCCAGTGCTTATGGGATAAGGGTAGGAATAAGCAGCAGGTTTATTAGATAATAGGGTCAGGGGACCCAGCGCTTATGGGATAAGGGGAGGAATCAGCAGCAGGTTTATTAGATAATAGGGTCAGGGGGACCCAGTGCTTATGGGATAAGGGGAGGAATCAGCAGCAGGTTTATTAGATAATAGGGTCAGGGGACCCAGCACTTATGAGATAAGGGGAGGAATCAGCAGCAGGTTTATTAGATAATATAGTCAGGGGACCCAGCACTTATGGGATAAGGGGAGGAATCAGCAGCAGGTTTATTAGATAATAGGGTCAGGGGGACCCAGTGCTTATGGGATAAGGGGAGGAATCAGCAGCAGGTTTATTAGATAATAGGGTCAGGGGACCCAGTGCTTATGGGATAAGGGGAGGAATCAGCAGCAGGTTTATTAGATAATATAGTCAGGGGACCCAGCGCTTATGGGATAAGGGGAGGAATCAGTAGCAGGTTTATAAGATAATAGGGTCAGGGGGACACAGAGCTTATAGGATAAGAGGATGAATCAGCAGCAGGTTTATTAGATAATAGGGTCAGGGGACCCAGTGCTTATGGGATAAGGGGAGGAATCAGCAGCAGGTTTATTAGATAATATAGTCAGGGGACCCAGTGCTTATGGGATAAGGGGAGGAATCAGTAGCAGGTTTATAAGATAATAGGGTCAGGGGGACACAGAGCTTATAGGATAAGAGGATGAATCAGCAGCAGGTTTATTAGATAATAGGGTCAGGGGGACCCAGTGCTTATGGGATAAGGGTAGGAATAAGCAGCAGGTTTATTAGATAATAGGGTCAGGGGACCCAGCGCTTATGGGATAAGGGGAGGAATCAGCAGCAGGTTTATTAGATAATAGGGTCAGGGGGACCCAGTGCTTATGGGATAAGGGGAGGAATCAGCAGCAGGTTTATTAGATAATAGGGTCAGGGGACCCAGCACTTATGGGATAAGGGGAGGAATCAGCAGCAGGTTTATTAGATAATAGGGTCAGGGGACCCAGCACTTATGGGATAAGGGGAGGAATCAGCAGCAGGTTTATTAGATAATAGGGTCAGGGGGACCCAGTGCTTATGGGATAAGGGGAGGAATCAGCAGCAGGTGTATTAGATAATAGGGTCAGGGGGACCCAGTGCTTATGGGATAAGGGGACAAATCAGCAGCAGGTTTATTAGATAATATAGTCAGGGGACCCAGCACTTATGGGATAAGGGGAGGAATCAGCAGCAGGTTTATTAGATAATAGGGTCAGGGGGACCCAGTGCTTATGGGATAAGGGGAGGAATCAGCAGCAGGTTTATAAGATAATAGGGTCAGGGGACCCAATGCTTATGGGATACGGAGAGTAATCAGCAGCAGGTTTATTAGATAATAGGGTCAGGGGGACCCAGTGCTTATGGGATAAGGGGAGGAATCAGCAGCAGGTTTATTAGAAAATAGGGTCAGGGGACCCAGCGCTTATGGGATAAGGGGAGGAATCAGCAGCAGGTTTATTAGATAATAGGGTCAGGGGGACCGAGTGCTTATGGGATAAGGGGAGGAATCAGCAGCAGGTTTATTAGATAATAGGGGCAGGGGACCCAGCGCTTATGGGATACGGGGAGGAATCAGCAGCAGGTTTATTAGATAATAGGGTCAGGGGACCCAGTGCTTATGGGATACGGGGAGGAATCAGCAGCAGGTTTATTAGATAATAGGGTCAGGGGACCCAGTGCTTATGGGATAAGGGGAGGAATCAGCAGCAGGTTAATTAGATAATAGGGTCAGGGGACCCAGCGCTTATGGGATAAGGGGAGGAATCAGCAGCAGGTTTATTAGATAATAGGGTCAGGGGACCCAGCACTTATGGGATAAGGGGAGGAATCAGCAGCAGGTTTATAAGATAATAGGGTCAGGGGGACCCAGCGCTTATGGTATAAGGGGAGCAATCAGCAGCAGGTTTATTAGATAATAGGGTCAGGGGACCCAGTGCTTATGGGATAAGGGGAGGAATCAACAGCAGGTTTATTAGATAATATGGTCAGGGGGACCCAGTACTTATGGGATAAGGGGAGGAATCAGCAGCAGGTTTATTAGATAATAGGGTCAGGGAACCCAGTGCTTATGGGATAAGGGGAGGAATCAGCAGCAGGTTTATTAGATAATAGGGTCAGGGGACCCAGTGCTTATGGGATAAGGGGAGGAATCAGCAGCAGGTTTATTAGATAATAGGGTCAGGGGACCCAGTGCTTATGGGATAAGGGGAGGAATCAGCAGCAGGGGACCCAGCGCTTATGGGATAAGGGGAGGAATCAGCAGCAGGTTTATTAGATAATAGGGTCAGGGGACCCAGCGCTTATGGGATAAGGGGAGGAATCAGCAGCAGGTTTATTAGATAATATAGTCAGGGGACCCAGCGCTTATGGGATAAGGGGAGGAATCAGCAGCAGGTTTATTAGATAATAGGGTCAGGGGGACCCAGTGCTTATGGGATAAGGGGAGGAATCAGCAGCAGGTTTATTAGATAATAGGGTCAGGGGACCCAGTGCTTATGGGATAAGGGGAGGAATCAGCAGCAGGTTTATTAGATAATATAGTCAGGGGACCCAGCGCTTATGGGATAAGGGGAGGAATCAGTAGCAGGTTTATAAGATAATAGGGTCAGGGGGACACAGAGCTTATAGGATAAGAGGATGAATCAGCAGCAGGTTTATTAGATAATAGGGTCAGGGGACCCAGTGCTTATGGGATAAGGGGAGGAATCAGCAGCAGGTTTATTAGATAATATAGTCAGGGGACCCAGTGCTTATGGGATAAGGGGAGGAATCAGTAGCAGGTTTATAAGATAATAGGGTCAGGGGGACACAGAGCTTATAGGATAAGAGGATGAATCAGCAGCAGGTTTATTAGATAATAGGGTCAGGGGGACCCAGTGCTTATGGGATAAGGGTAGGAATAAGCAGCAGGTTTATTAGATAATAGGGTCAGGGGACCCAGCGCTTATGGGATAAGGGGAGGAATCAGCAGCAGGTTTATTAGATAATAGGGTCAGGGGGAACCAGTGCTTATGGGATAAGGGGAGGAATCAGCAGCAGGTTTATTAGATAATAGGGTCAGGGGACCCAGCACTTATGAGATAAGGGGAGGAATCAGCAGCAGGTTTATTAGATAATATAGTCAGGGGACCCAGCACTTATGGGATAAGGGGAGGAATCAGCAGCAGGTTTATTAGATAATAGGGTCAGGGGGACCCAGTGCTTATGGGATAAGGGGAGGAATCAGCAGCAGGTTTATTAGATAATAGGGTCAGGGGACCCAGTGCTTATGGGATAAGGGGAGGAATCAGCAGCAGGTTTATTAGATAATATAGTCAGGGGACCCAGCGCTTATGGGATAAGGGGAGGAATCAGTAGCAGGTTTATAAGATAATAGGGTCAGGGGGACACAGAGCTTATAGGATAAGAGGATGAATCAGCAGCAGGTTTATTAGATAATAGGGTCAGGGGACCCAGTGCTTATGGGATAAGGGGAGGAATCAGCAGCAGGTTTATTAGATAATATAGTCAGGGGACCCAGTGCTTATGGGATAAGGGGAGGAATCAGTAGCAGGTTTATAAGATAATAGGGTCAGGGGGACACAGAGCTTATAGGATAAGAGGATGAATCAGCAGCAGGTTTATTAGATAATAGGGTCAGGGGGACCCAGTGCTTATGGGATAAGGGTAGGAATAAGCAGCAGGTTTATTAGATAATAGGGTCAGGGGACCCAGCGCTTATGGGATAAGGGGAGGAATCAGCAGCAGGTTTATTAGATAATAGGGTCAGGGGGACCCAGTGCTTATGGGATAAGGGGAGGAATCAGCAGCAGGTTTATTAGATAATAGGGTCAGGGGACCCAGCACTTATGAGATAAGGGGAGGAATCAGCAGCAGGTTTATTAGATAATAGGGTCAGGGGACCCAGCACTTATGGGATAAGGGGAGGAATCAGCAGCAGGTTTATTAGATAATAGGGTCAGGGGGACCCAGTGCTTATGGGATAAGGGGAGGAATCAGCAGCAAGTGTATTAGATAATAGGATCAGGGGGACCCAGTGCTTATGGGATAAGGGGACAAATCAGCAGCAGGTTTATTAGATAATATAGTCAGGGGACCCAGCACTTATGGGATAAGGGGAGGAATCAGCTGCAGGTTTATTAGATAATAGGGTCAGGGGGACCCAGTGCTTATGGGATAAGGGGAGGAATCAGCAGCAGGTTTATTAGATAATAGGGTCAGGGGACCCAGTGCTTATGGGATAAGGGGAGGAATCAGCAGCAGGTTTATTAGATAATATAGTCAGGGGACCCAGCGCTTATGGGATAAGGGGAGGAATCAGTAGCAGGTTTATAAGATAATAGGGTCAGGGGGACACAGAGCTTATAGGATAAGAGGATGAATCAGCAGCAGGTTTATTAGATAATAGGGTCAGGGGGACCCAGCGCTTATGGGATAAGGGGAGGAATTAGCAGCAGGTGTATTAGATAATAGGGTCAGGAGACCCAGCGCTTATGGGATAAGGGGAGGAATCAGTTATTAGCATGAGGTTTATAAGATAATAGGGACAGGGGACCCAGCGCTTATGGGATAAGGGGAGGAATCAGCAGCAGGTTTATTAGATAATAGGGTCAGGGGGACCCAGTGCTTATGGGATAAGGGGAGGAATCAGCAGCAGGTATATTAGATAATAGGGTCAGGGGACCCAGCGCTTATGGGATTAGAGAAGGAATCAGCAGCAGGTTTATTAGATAATAGGGTCAGGGGACCCAGTGCTTATGGGATAAGGGGAGGAATCAGTAGCAGGTTTATTAGATAATATGGTCAGGGGACCCAGTGCTTATGGGATAAGGGGAGGAATCAGCAGCAGGTTTATTAGATAATATGGTCAGGGGACCCAGTGCTTATGGGATAAGGGGAGGAATCAGCAGCTGGTTTATTAGATAATATGGTCAGGGGACCCAGTGCTTATGGGATAAGGGGAGGAATCAGCAGCAGGTTTATTAGATAATAGGGTCAGGGGGACCCAGTGCTTATGGGATAAGGGGAGGAATCAGTAGCAGGTATATTAGATAATAGGGTCCGGGGACCCAGCGCTTATGGGATAAGAGAAGGAATCAGCAGCAGGTTTATTAGATAATAGGGTCAGGGGACCCAGTGCTTATGGGATAAGGGGAGGAATCAGTAGCAGGTTTATTAGATAATAGGGTTAGGGAGACCCAGCGCTTATGGGATAAGGGGAGGAATCAGCAGCAGGTTTATTAGATAATAGTATCAGGGGACCCAGCGCTTATGGGATAAGGGGAGGAATCAGCAGCAGGTTTATTAAATAATAGGGTCAGGGGACCCAGCGCTCATGGAATAAGGGGAGGAATCAGCAGCAGGTTTATTAGATAATAGGGTTAGGGGGCCCAGTGCTTATGGGATAAGGGGAGGAATCAGCAGCAGGTTTATAAGATAATAGGGTCAGGGGGACCCAGTGCTTATGGGATAAGGGCAGGAATCAGCAGCAGGTTTATAAGATAATAGGCTCAGGGGGAACCAGTTCTTATGGGATAAGGGGAGGAATCAGCAGCAGGTTTATTAGATAATAGGGTCACTGGGACCCAGGGCTTATGGGATAATGGGAGTAATCAGCAGCAGGTTTATTAGATAATAGGGTCGGGGGACCCAGTGCTTATGGGATAAGGGGAGGAATCAGCAGCAGGTTTATAAGATAATAGGCTCAGGGGGAACCAGTGCTTATGGGATAAGGGGAGGAATCAGCAGCAGGTTTATTAGATAATAGGGTCAGGGGGACCAGCACTTATGGGATAAGGGGAGGAATCAGCAGCAGGTTTATTAGATAATAGGGTCAGGGGGACCCAGCGCTTATGGGATAAGGGGAGGAATCAGCAGCAGGTTTATTACATAATAGGGTCAGGGGGACCCAGCGCTTATGGGATAAGGGGAGGAATCAACAGCAGGTTTATTAGATAATAGGGTCAGGGGGACCCAGTGCTTATGGGATAAGGGGAGGAATCAGCAGCAGCAGGTTTATAAGATAATAGGGTCAGGGGGACCCAGTGCTTATTGGATAAGGGGAGGAATCAGCAGCAGTTTTATTAGATAATAGGCTCAGGGGGAACCAGTGCTTATGGGATAAGGGGAGGAATCAGCAGCAGGTTTATTAGATAATAGGGTCAGGGGGACCCAGCACTTATGGGATAAGGGGAGGAATCAGCAGCAGGTTTATTACATAATAGGGTCAGGGGACCCAGCGCTTATGGGATAAGGGGAGTAATCAGCAGCAGGTGTATTAGATAATAGGGTCAGGGGACCCAGTGCTTTTGGGATAAGGGGAGGAATCAGCAGCAGGTTTATTAGATAATAGGGTCAGGGGACCCAGTGCTTATGGGATACGGGGAGGAATCAGCAGCAGGTTTATTAGATAATAGGGTCAGGGGGACCCAGTGCTTATGGGATAAGGGGAGGAATCAGCAGCAGGTTTATTAGATAATAGGGTCAGGGGACCCAGTGCTTATGGGATACGGGGAGGAATCAGCAGCAGGTTTATTAGATAATAGGGTCAGGGAACCCAGTGCTTATGGGATAAGGGGAGGAATCAGCAGCAGGTGTATTAGATAATAGGGTCAGGGGACCCAGCGCTTATGGGATAAGGTGAGGAATCAGCAGCAGGTTTATTAGATAATAGGGTCAGGGGACCCAGTGCTTATGGGATAAGGGGAGAAATAAGCAGCAGGTGTATTAGATAATAGGGTCAGGGGTCCCATTGCTTATGGGATAAGGGGAGGAATCAGCAGCAGGTTTATTAGATAATAGGGTCAGGGGACCCAGTGCTTATGGGATAAGGGGAGGAATCAGCAGCAGGTTTATTAGATAATAGGGTCAGGGAACCCAGTGCTTAAGGGATAAGGGGAGGAATCAGCAGCAGGTTTATTCGATAATAGGGTCAGGGGACCCAGCGCTTATGGGATAAGGGGAGATATCAGCAGCAGGTTTATTAGATAATAGGGTCAGGGGACCCAGCGCTTATGGGATAAGGCAGGAATCAGTAGCAGGTTTATTAGATAATAGGGTCAGGGGACCCAGTGCTTATGGGATAAGGGGAGGAATTAGCAGCAGGTGTATTAGATAATAGGGTCAGGAGACCCAGCGCTTATGGGATAAGGGGAGGAATCAGCAGCAGGTTTATTAGATAATAGGGTCAGGGGGACCCAGCGCTTATGGGATAAGGGGAGCAATCAGCAGCAGGTTTATTAGATAATAGGGTCAGGGGGACCCAGTGCTTATGGGATAAGGGGAGGAATCAGCAGCAGGTTTATTAGATAATAGGGTCAGGGGGACCCAGTGCTTATGGGATAAGGGGGGCAATCAGCAGCAGGTTTATTAGATAATAGGGTCAGGGGGACCCAGTGCTTATGGGATAAGGGGAGGAATCAGCAGCAGGTTTATTAGATAATAGGGTCAGGGGGACCCAGTGCTTATGGGATAAGGGGAGGAATCAGCAGCAGGTTTATTAGATAATATAGTCAGGGGACCCAGCGCTTATGGGATAAGGGGAGGAATCAGCAGCAGGTTTATAAGATAATAGGGTCAGGGGGTCACAGAGCTTATAGGATAAGAGGATGAATCAGCAGCAGGTTTATTAGATAATAGGGTCAGGGGGACCCAGTGCTTATGGGATAAGGGGAGGAATAAGCAGCAGGTTTATTAGATAATAGGGTCAGGGGACCCAGTGCTTATGGGATAAGGGGAGGAATCAGCAGCAGGTTTATTAGATAATAGGGTCAGGGGACCCAGTGCTTATGGGATAAGGGATGAATCAGCAGCAGGTGTATTAGATAATAGGGTCAGGAGACCCAGCGCTTATGGGATAAGGGGAGGAATCAGCAGCAGGTTTATAAGATAATAGGGTCAGGGGACCCAGTGCTTATGGGATAAGGGGAGGAATCAGCAGCAGGTTTATTATATAATAGGGTTAGGGGGACCCAGCGCTTATGGGATAAGGGGAGGAATCAGCAGCAGGTTTATTAGATAATAGGGTCAGGGGACCCAGCACTTATGGGATAAGGGGAGGAGTCAGCAGCAGGTTTATTAGATAATAGGGTCAGGGGACCCAGCACTTATGGGATAAGGGGAGGAATCAGCAGCAGGTTTATTAGATAATAGGGTCAGGGGGACCCAGTGCTTATGGGATAAGGGGAGGAATCAGCAGCAGGTGTATTAGATAATAGGGTCAGGGGGACCCAGTGCTTATGGGATAAGGGGACAAATCAGCAGCAGGTTTATTAGATAATATAGTCAGGGGACCCAGCGCTTATGGGATAAGGGGAGGAATCAGCTGCAGGTTTATTAGATAATAGGGTCAGGGGGACCCAGTGCTTATGGGATAAGGGGAGGAATCAGCAGCAGGTTTATTAGATAATAGGGTCAGGGGACCCAGTGCTTATGGGATAAGGGGAGGAATCAGCAGCAGGTTTATTAGATAATATAGTCAGGGGACCCAGCGCTTATGGGATAAGGGGAGGAATCAGTAGCAGGTTTATAAGATAATAGGGTCAGGGGGACACAGAGCTTATAGGATAAGAGGATGAATCAGCAGCAGGTTTATTAGATAATAGGGTCAGGGGGACCCAGCGCTTATGGGATAAGGGGAGGAATTAGCAGCAGGTGTATTAGATAATAGGGTCAGGAGACCCAGCGCTTATGGGATAAGGGGAGGAATCAGTTATTAGCATGAGGTTTATAAGATAATAGGGTCAGGGGACCCAGCGCTTATGGGATAAGGGGAGGAATCAGCAGCAGGTTTATTAGATAATAGGGTCAGGGGGACCCAGTGCTTATGGGATAAGGGGAGGAATCAGCAGCAGGTATATTAGATAATAGGGTCAGGGGGACCCAGTGCTTATGGGATAAGGGGAGGAATCAGCAGCAGGTATATTAGATAATAGGGTCAGGGGACCCAGCGCTTATGGGATAAGAGAAGGAATCAGCAGCAGGTTTATTAGATAATAGGGTCAGGGGACCCAGTGCTTATGGGATAAGGGGAGGAATCAGTAGCAGGTTTATTAGATAATATGGTCAGGGGACCCAGTGCTTATGGGATAAGGGGAGGAATCAGCAGCAGGTTTATTAGATAATATGGTCAGGGGACCCAGTGCTTATGGGATAAGGGGAGGAATCAGCAGCTGGTTTATTAGATAATATGGTCAGGGGACCCAGTGCTTATGGGATAAGGGGAGGAATCAGCAGCAGGTTTATTAGATAATAGGGTCAGGGGGACCCAGTGCTTATGGGATAAGGGGAGGAATCAGCAGCAGGTATATTAGATAATAGGGTCAGGGGACCCAGCGCTTATGGGATAAGAGAAGGAATCAGCAGCAGGTTTATTAGATAATAGGGTCAGGGGACCCAGTGCTTATGGGATAAGGGGAGGAATCAGTAGCAGGTTTATTAGATAATAGGGTTAGGGAGACCCAGCTCTTATGGGATAAGGGGAGGAATCAGCAGCAGGTTTATTAGATAATAGTGTCAGGGGAGCCAGCGCTTATGGGATAAGGGGAGGAATCAGCAGCAGGTTTATTAAATAATAGGGTCAGGGGACCCAGCGCTCATGGAATAAGGGGAGGAATCAGCAGCAGGTTTATTGGATAATCGGGTTAGGGGGCCCAGTGCTTATGGGATAAGGGGAGGAATCAGCAGCAGGTTTATAAGATAATAGGGTCAGGGGGACCCAGTGCTTATGGGATAAGGGGAGGAATCAGCAGCAGGTTTATAAGATAATAGGCTCAGGGGGAACCAGTTCTTATGGGATAAGGGGAGGAATCAGCAGCAGGTTTATTAGATAATAGGGTCACTGGGACCCAGGGCTTATGGGATAATGGGAGTAATCAGCAGCAGGTTTATTAAATAATAGGGTCGGGGGACCCAGTGTTTATGGGATAAGGGGAGGAATCAGCAGCAGGTTTATAAGATAATAGGCTCAGGGGGAACCAGTGCTTATGGGATAAGGGGAGGAATCAGCAGCAGGTTTATTAGATAATAGGGTCAGGGGGACCAGCACTTATGGGATAAGGGGAGGAATCAGCAGCAGGTTTATTAGATAATAGGGTCAGGGGGACCCAGCGCTTATGGGATAAGGGGAGGAATCAGCAGCAGGTTTATTACATAATAGGGTCAGGGGGACCCAGCGCTTATGGGATAAGGGGAGGAATCAACAGCAGGTTTATTAGATAATAGGGTCAGGGGGACCCAGTGCTTATGGGATAAGGGGAGGAATCAGCAGCAGGTTTATAAGATAATAGGGTCAGGGGGACCCAGTGCTTATGGGATAAGGGGAGGAATCAGCAGCAGTTTTATTAGATAATAGGCTCAGGGGGAACCAGTGCTTATGGGATAAGGGGAGGAATCAGCAGCAGGTTTATTAGATAATAGGGTCAGGGGGACCCAGCACTTATGGGATAAGGGGAGGAATCAGCAGCAGGTTTATTACATAATATGGTCAGGGGACCCAGTGCTTATGGGATAAGGGGAGGAATCAGCAGCAGGTTTATTAGATAATATGGTCAGGGGACCCAGTGCTTATGGGATAAGGGGAGGAATCAGCAGCTGGTTTATTAGATAATATGGTCAGGGGACCCAGTGCTTATGGGATAAGGGGAGGAATCAGCAGCAGGTTTATTAGATAATAGGGTCAGGGGGACCCAGTGCTTATGGGATAAGGGGAGGAATCAGCAGCAGGTATATTAGATAATAGGGTCAGGGGACCCAGCGCTTATGGGATAAGAGAAGGAATCAGCAGCAGGTTTATTAGATAATAGGGTCAGGGGACCCAGTGCTTATGGGATAAGGGGAGGAATCAGTAGCAGGTTTATTAGATAATAGGGTTAGGGAGACCCAGCTCTTATGGGATAAGGGGAGGAATCAGCAGCAGGTTTATTAGATAATAGTGTCAGGGGAGCCAGCGCTTATGGGATAAGGGGAGGAATCAGCAGCAGGTTTATTAAATAATAGGGTCAGGGGACCCAGCGCTCATGGAATAAGGGGAGGAATCAGCAGCAGGTTTATTGGATAATCGGGTTAGGGGGCCCAGTGCTTATGGGATAAGGGGAGGAATCAGCAGCAGGTTTATAAGATAATAGGGTCAGGGGGACCCAGTGCTTATGGGATAAGGGGAGGAATCAGCAGCAGGTTTATAAGATAATAGGCTCAGGGGGAACCAGTTCTTATGGGATAAGGGGAGGAATCAGCAGCAGGTTTATTAGATAATAGGGTCACTGGGACCCAGGGCTTATGGGATAATGGGAGTAATCAGCAGCAGGTTTATTAAATAATAGGGTCGGGGGACCCAGTGTTTATGGGATAAGGGGAGGAATCAGCAGCAGGTTTATAAGATAATAGGCTCAGGGGGAACCAGTGCTTATGGGATAAGGGGAGGAATCAGCAGCAGGTTTATTAGATAATAGGGTCAGGGGGACCAGCACTTATGGGATAAGGGGAGGAATCAGCAGCAGGTTTATTAGATAATAGGGTCAGGGGGACCCAGCGCTTATGGGATAAGGGGAGGAATCAGCAGCAGGTTTATTACATAATAGGGTCAGGGGGACCCAGCGCTTATGGGATAAGGGGAGGAATCAGCAGCAGGTTTATTAGATAATAGGGTCAGGGGGACCCAGTGCTTATGGGATAAGGGGAGGAATCAGCAGCAGGTTTATAAGATAATAGGGTCAGGGGGACCCAGTGCTTATGGGATAAGGGGAGGAATCAGCAGCAGTTTTATTAGATAATAGGCTCAGGGGGAACCAGTGCTTATGGGATAAGGGGAGGAATCAGCAGCAGGTTTATTAGATAATAGGGTCAGGGGGACCCAGCACTTATGGGATAAGGGGAGGAATCAGCAGCAGGTTTATTACATAATAGGGTCAGGGGACCCAGCGCTTATGGGATAAGGGGAGTAATCAGCAGCAGGTGTATTAGATAATAGGGTCAGGGGACCCAGTGCTTTTGGGATAAGGGGAGGAATCAGCAGCAGGTTTATTAGATAATAGGGTCAGGGGACCCAGCGCTTATGGGATAAGGGGAGGAATCAGCAGCAGGTTTATTAGATAATAGGGTCAGGGGACCCAGCGCTTATGGGATAAGGGGAGGAATCAGCAGCAGGTTTATTAGATAATAGGGTCAGGGGACCCAGTGCTTATGGGATAAGGGGAGGAATCAGCAGCAGGTTTATTAGATAATAGGGTCAGGGGACCCAGTGCTTATGGGATAAGGGGAGGAATCAGCAGGTTTATTAGATAATAGGGTCAGGGGGACCCAGTGCTTATGGAATAAGGGGAGGAATCAGCAGCAGGTTTATTAGATAATAGGGTCAGGGGACCCAGCGCTTATGGGATAAGGGGAGGAATCAGCAGCAGGTTTATTAGATAATAGGGTCAGGGGGACCCAGTGCTTATGGGATAAGGGGAGGAATCAGCAGCAGGTTTATTAGATAATAGGGTCAGGGGACCCAGTGCTTATGGGATACGGGGAGGAATCAGCAGCAGGTTTATTAGATAATAGGGTCAGGGGACCCAGCGCTTATGGGATAAGAGGAGGAATCAGCAGCAGGTTTATTAGAAAATAGGGTCAGGGGACCCAGCACTTATGGGATAAGGGGAGGAATCAGCAGCAGGTTTATTAGATAATAGGGTCAGGGGACCCAGTGCTTATGGGATAAGGGGAGGAATCAGCAGCAAGTTTATTAGATAATAGGGTCAGGGGACCCAGCACTTATGGGATAAGGGGAGGAATCAGCAGCAGGTTTATAAGATAATAGGGTCAGGGGGACCCAGCGCTTATGGTATAAGGGGAGCAATCAGCATCTGGTTTATTAGATAATAGGGTCAGGGGACCCAGTGCTTATGGGATAAGGGGAAGAATCAACAGCAGGTTTATAAGATAATATGGTCAGGGGGACCCAGTACTTATGGGATAAGGGGAGGAATCAGCAGCAGGTTTTTAGATAATAGGGTCAGGGAACCCAGTGCTTATGGGATAAGGGGAGGAATCAGCAGCAGGTTTTTAGATAATAGGGTCAGGGAACCCAGTGCTTATGGGATAAGGGGAGGAATCAGCAGCAGGTTTATTAGATAATAGGGTCAGGGGACCCAGTGCTTATGGGATAAGGGGAGGAATCAGCAGCAGGTTTATTAGATAATAGGGTCAGGGAACCCAGTGCTTATGGGATAAGGGGAGGAATCAGCAGCAGGTTTATTAGATAATAGGGTCAGGGGACCCAGTGCTTATGGGATAAGGGGAGGAATCAGCAGCAGGTTTATTAGATAATAGGGTCAGGGAACCCAGTGCTTATGGGATAAGGGGAGGAATCAGCAGCAGGTTTATTAGATAATAGGGTCAGGGGACCCAGCGCTTATGGGATAAGGGGAGGAATCAGCAGCAGGTTTATTAGATAATAGGGTCAGGGGGACCCAGTGCTTATGGGATAAGGGGAGGAATCAGCAGCAGGTTTATTAGATAATAGGGTCAGGGGACCCAGCGCTTATGGGATAAGGGAGGAATCAGTAGCAGGTTTATTAGATAATAGGGTCAGGGGACCCAGTGCTTATGGGATAAGGGGAGGAATTAGCAGCAGGTGTATTAGATAATAGGGTCAGGAGACCCAGCGCTTATGGGATAAGGGGAGGAATCAGCAGCAGGTTTATTAGATAATAGGGTCAGGGGGACCCAGTGCTTATGGGATAAGGGGAGGAATCAGCAGCAGGTTTATTAGATAATAGGGTCAGGGGGACCCAGTGCTTATGGGATAAGGGGGGCAATCAGCAGCAGGTTTATTAGATAATAGGGTCAGGGGGACCCAGTGCTTATGGGATAAGGGGAGGAATCAGCAGCAGGTTTATTAGATAATAGGGTCAGGGGGACCCAGTGCTTATGGGATAAGGGGAGCAATCAGCAGCAGGTTTATTAGATAATAGGGTCAGGGGGACCCAGTGCTTATGGGATAAGGGGAGGAATCAGCAGCAGGTTTATTAGATAATAGGGTCAGGGGGACCCAGTGCTTATGGGATAAGGGGAGCAATCAGCAGCAGGTTTATTAGATAATAGGGTCAGGGGACCCAGCGCTTATGGGATAAGGGAGGAATCACCAGCAGGTTTATTAGATAATAGGGTCAGGGGGACCCAGTGCTTATGGGATAAGGGGAGGAATCAGCAGCAGGTTTATTAGATAATAGGGTCAGGGGACCCAGCGCTTATGGGATAAGGGGAGGAATCAGTAGCAGGTTTATAAGATAATAAGGTCAGGGGGACACAGAACTTATAGGATAAGAGGATGAATCAGCAGCAGGTTTATTAGATAATAGGGTCAGGGGGACCCAGCGCTTATGGGATAAGGGGAGGAATTAGCTGCAGGTGTATTAGATAATAGGGTCAGGAGACCCAGCGCTTATGGGATAAGGGGAGGAATCAGTTATTAGCATCAGGTTTATAAGAAAATAGGGTCAGGGGACCCAGCGCTTATGGGATAAGAGGAGGGATCAGCAGCTGGTTTATTAGATAATAGGGTCAGGGGACCCAGCGCTTATGGGATAAGAGAAGGAATCAGCAGCAGGTTTATTAGATAATATGGTCAGGGGACCCAGTGCTTATGGGATAAGGGGAGGAATCAGTAGCAGGTTTATTAGATAATAGGGTTAGGGAGACCCAGCGCTTATGGGATAAGGGGAGGAATCAGCAGCAGGTTTATTAGATAATAGTGTCAGGGGACCCAGCGCTTATAGGATAAGGGGAGGAATCAGCAGCAGGTTTATTAGATAATAGGGTCAGGGGACCCAGTGCTTATTGGATAAGGGGAGGAATTAGCAGCAGGTTTATTAGATAATAGGGTCAGGGGACCCAGCACTTATGGGATAAGGGGAGGAATCAGCAGCAGGTTTATAAGATAATAGTGTCAGGGGAACCCAGCGCTTATGGGATAAGGGGAGGACTTAGCTGCAGGTTTATTAAATAATAGGGTCAGGGGACCCAGCACTTATGGGATAAGGGGAGGAATCAGCAGTAGCTTTATTAGATAATAGGGTGAATGAGACCAGATCTTATGTTACCCACCTATTTAGCATATGAGTTATACATTTTGGAAAGTTGAAACAGATCCAGTGTTTATGGTAAATAGGGAGGTATCACTGACAGGTTTTACAGTATTACTGATGGGGATAGCAGTCTCTGCACGAAAACTTTCATTTCCTGTACTAATGTATTTAAGGAAATGTAAATATCTATCATTTGTATTCCAGTAAAAATACAATAAAACCTTAAACTTGCTGTGATCTCTTGCAGACAAACCAGTCAGTCGGCATCCTGAAGCCGTGAGCCAGGGAGTAATGAGGCAGTAGGGAGGGGTGATGAGGTAATAGGGAGGGGTCACAGGGTGTTCTGGGTTCTTATGAAGTGTGGTGAAATAGATGTATTTGTGCCATCCCATGCATTACAATATAACCTTACTCTGTACAGTAGGACTGATTATTTATAGTACTACAAAGCAGTCTCTCATTGCTATATAGTGCCTAGAGTACAATCTCTCTTATTAGTGGGATATCACATCCTTTGTAGAGAACCTAGATAGTCTCAATAATTAATGAATAGTCATACTCAGAGGAGGGTGATCTCAGCAAGTGAAGGGTGCAGTCTCAATAACACTTACTGTAGAATACTCCTATGAGACCCAGGCCTCTATTTATCAAGCTGTCTACTTACCTGCATTCGACGGCCCCAATACACTCGCCTAACATCGCCACCGTGGACCTGAATACGTTCGCCAAATTTATCAAGAAAGCTGTCAAAAATCTGCGCACCAAGTATGGTGCGATGAGCAGCAGACTGTTGTTAACTAACAGTCATCGATCTCGCTGCTCTTCGGCTTATTCGCAGCTTTCTTGCTACCCTGTCACTAAACACCCACACTATACTATACAGTTTTACCCCCTAAACCACCACCCCCGGAGCCCCCCACAACTAAATAAACGTGTTAACCCCTAAACCGCCACTCCCGGACCCCGCTGCAACTATAATAAATATATTAACCCCTAAACCGCCCCTCCCGGACCCCGCCGACACCTACATAAAGTTATTAACCCCTATTCTGCCGCTCCCGGACCCCGCCACCACCTACATAAAGTTATTAACCCCTATCCTGCCAATCCCGGACCCCGCCGCAACTAAATAAATTGTTTAACCCCTAAACCACGCACCCGGAGCCCGCTGCAACTAAATAAAATGTTTAACCCCTAAACCGCCGCTCCCGGAGCCCGCCACCACCTACATTATATATATTAACCCCTATCCTGCCCCCCCTACACCGCCACCACTATAATAAAGTTATTAACCCCTAAACCTAAGTCTAACCCTAACCCTAACACCCCCTAACTTAAATATAATTTAAATACATCTAAATAAATATTACTATTATTAACTAAATTATTCCTATTTAAAACTAAATACTTACCTATAAAATAAACCCTTAGGCCTAGATTTGGAGTTTGGCGTTAGCCGTGAAAACCAGCGTTAGAGGCTCCTAACGCGGGTTTTTTACGGAATCCGGTATTTAGAGTTCATTTACCGACACTCAAAAATCACCCAACGCACAAATCTCTACCGACAGCTCAAACCCAGTAGTTAACATATACCGACAAAATAAACATCCACGAATCACAAAACAAATATTACACAAACTACACTTACACTCATACAAACACAACACTATATTTATTTTTATGATTTAATAATTTTTCATCCAAATACAAAGGATCAAAGTTGCGAGATCTCGGGTGTTAGAAAAAAAACAACACAAATCCATTTTCCCATTGACTTACATTGACACACGGGAAAAGACCCTCATATAGCTACATCTAACTAATAAGATTATCACAAACATACACTCATCGATGCATACAAACAATATACACCACATTACATACACAAACAAGTTATTTATTACAAAATGAACACGATTTAGCTACTTTTTCACACAAGCTCATGACGTCACTCACTTTACGAGGAAAACCAGTCTTTGAAAAAAAAAAAACACCAAAATTTGGAGCCTCCATTGACTTCTATGGGGAAGACGTGCTCGTGCACGCGACAGACCGATTTCCCTAACGCACGCAAATAGCGTAGACAAAAAAACTCCAAATACCAGCGCTAGAAATAGGAAAAAAATACATGCTTTTCTGCGTTAGACCTAGCGATGATAAATAGATCAAGAAATGGCTATTTCCCTATGGTGGACTTATGGATTGTACTTATTGAATATTCACAACAGCATTAAATTGTTTCAGACTTTTATATTACATCAACTACAAATCAACATCACTAGTAACAAACATTTTGTTAAAAAAAATATTACATTTAAACGGACACAAAAATAATTTAAACTTTTCAGGATTCACAAACACTACACAATGGGAAACAATTCTCATTTCCCTTTATTATTGCATTTCAGTTATTCAACTCATATGCTTGCAGTAACAGCATATCTACATAGGCTTAACACATGATCACTCATGGATGCACATATATTACTTTTACCATTCACTCATACATGTGCATTCAAATGATGGGGGAAAAACACATTACATTCTCTATAGGAATCACAAAACAGAACATATGGATTTTAATGTACTTTTAACATCATGATTCCATCACAATAAACCATTAGGAATTACGTACAACAAGAACATCATTACACCAGATTACAGATGTCACTTTATGGGAAGGAACAACAATGTCAGACCGCTATATAGAAGTCAGCATATGTGGGACACAATCACAATATATACGTATATGTACATAACACGCATCACCCATCACGCAACCACAAAGCACACATTTATATTTTATTCAGCACACAATAACAATGTAGCACAATACAACAACACAATGAGGATTTCAGAACTACATAGGCAGGTTAATAATATCATGACGTCATTAGAAGATTCAACCATACACATCACAGATTCACGACTGTTCCGCCCCTTTATGAACTTTAACACTCAATACTACAATACAACATATACGTAAATAACAGTTTGGAACAGCATTATTAGGGAGATTTGAATGGGACAATTAATAAATATTGTCAGATCGCAAATCACTTATATATATAATACTACAGATGACAGCCGGAAGTTATTCAGTATTAGTGCCATTTTAATGGGACACATACAATATTGACAGCTCGGCAATCACTTATATATACAATACTACAGATGACAGCCGGAAGTTCTTCAGTATTAGTGCGATTTTAATGGGACGCGTACAATATTGACATCTCGGCAATCACTTATATATACAATACTACAGATGGCAGACGGGAAGTTCTTCAGTATTAGTGCCATTTTAATGGGACGCATACAATATTGACATCTCGCTAATTACTTATATATACAATACTACAGATGGCAGATGTTACTTTATCGTTTACAAACAATATTGCAGCAACATTGATCGATCACATTCGATGCACATTATACACAACTATGCACTTTCATTCATGTTAGCCTGGACGTGTGCTTGTTACTATAAGATCGCGTTTAAGAAATATTGATTACGCATATGAACAAACATTACAAACATGCACTGTATGTGTGATATTTTACACTTTCACATTGAGATTCATTGGGGGAAAACAACATTTCAGCCAAAAAAAACAAAACGCCCACTTTGAAAGCATTCGCGCCGCTCACATACAAACAAGTGAATACAATCAGCAATCATTACAAACTCACTACCATTGGACTAATTGTACCATAAATCCCCCAAACAACATGGCCAAAGCATCACTTGTGATCCACATCAGATCAAGTGCTTACCTTGTAACGCTGTTTTGAAAGATGGATGACGATGACATGGTAGACACTGCTGGTGCTGCTATTGGCGAACTAGCTGTTGATCGAATCAGGCAGCCTCGGCGGCTCAGACTGAGACGAAGGGGTCATCTGGTTCGAGGTCCTCGTGTCTACAGGGTGAGACCCACCTTGGAAAACATGAGCGACTTTGAGGTTTATGATAAGTATCGGCTCAATCGCGAACAGCTCATTGACCTTTACGATCTTCTTAAACCTCATCTGGAGCCACGTATACGAATAAGGACTGCTGTTCCCGGCATGAGTAAGATGCTAAGTTGTCTATACGTCCTGGCCTCCGGGAGTTTTCAATCCGGAGAAATGTACATGCATGGCCTGGCTCAAGGTACATTCTCTGTGGTGTTTGATAACTTTCTGGACGCCATGGTACGGATCAGTAAGCATTACATAGGATTTCCACAAAATGATGGTGATTGGAGGCGCCTGAAGCGGGAATTCTTTGATATTGCTCAATTGCCCAATGTCTTGGGAGCCATAGATTGTACCCACATTGCGCTGCGTGCTCCAGTTGATGACTTGCCCTTCAGAAATCGCAAACATTTTCATAGCCTCAACGTGCAGTATGTTTGTGACGCACAGATGAGGATTATGCATGTGTGTGCGAATTTTGGAGGAGCTTGTCATGATGCCCGCATCCTCGCTCAGTCGTCCCTGTGGAGACCGTTTGAGGAAAGACGAATGCCCCCTGGTTATCTCGTTGGTGAGTATTTGTGCACAACATGGTTAATTAGTTAGACAATTGCCACTGTAGTTTTAAAATGTTAGCGTAATGTTCAGCTATAGGATGCAATTTAACCATTTTTTTTTATTTCCGCAAATGTCTACTTTTAGTTCAATGCAGATATGTAGCATGTCTTACCTTAAATGCTCAGATAGAGAATGCAATGTAACCATTTAGTTGGTATTTTACACAAGGTCTGGTTTAGGAGAAATACGCATATGTAGCATGTCTTAGCTGAAATGGGAAGATATTAGCTAATGCAATTTAACCATGTCATTGTCTCTTTCCGCTAATGTCTACTTTTAGTTCAATGCAGATATGTAGCATGTCTTACCTTAAATGCTCAGATAGAGAATGCAATGTAACCATTTAGTTTGCATTTTACACAAGGTTTGGTTTAGGAGAAATACGCATATGTAGCATGTCTTAGCTGAAATGGGAAGATATTAGCTAATGCAATTTAACCATGTTATTGTCTCTTTCCGCTAATGTCTACTTTTAGTTCAATGCAGATATGTAGCATGTCTTACCTTAAATGCTCAGATAGAGAATGCAATGTAACCATTTAGTTTGCATTTTACACAAGGTCTGGTTTAGGAGAAATACGCATATGTAGCATGTCTTAGCTGAAATGGGAAGATATTAGCTAATGCAATTTAACCATGTCATTGTCTCTTTCCGCTAATGTCTACTTTTAGTTCAATGCAGATATGTAGCATGTCTTACCTTAAATGCTCAGATAGAGAATGCAATGTAACCATTTAGTTTGCATTTTACACAAGGTCTGGTTTAGGAGAAATACGCATATGTAGCATGTCTTAGCTGAAATGGGAAGATAGAGAATTATATTGAACTAGATTATTCTTTTAAAAAATAAACATTTGTTAGTGGATTATCGTGTACAAAAACTTTTATTGGACTCAAAATACTATTTTGAGGATTCAGTTTGAATTATGTTCTGTTCATAATTTATAGGTGATTCTGGGTACATGAGCCGGCCTTGGCTTATTACCCCCTTGCGTAGCCCGACTGATGTGTCTGAGGAGCGCTACAATAGGGCTCATAAGAGAACCAGGGCGGTGGTTGAACGAATGTTCGGGCTCCTGAAGATAAGGTTCAGGTGCCTTGACCGGTCGGGAGGAGCCCTCCAGTACAACCCAAAGAAGGTGGCTAAGATCGTTATAGCCTGTAGTGTCCTGCATAATATTGCACAGCGGGCTGGGATGCTGCAGGGCGTCCAGGCGCACCGAAACCTCCTCAGAGATGAGGAGGATGATCCTGTTCTAGAGGGGCCATTCCGGGACGAGGGGCTCAATGTCAGAGCAGACATCATCAACCGCCACTTTAGACGGTAAATAATAGAAGTTAGACTGGAGTATTGTCAATAGATGTGAACTCTAGGGAAATGACAAGTAGAGAATTGTGCAAACATGTTATGATTGTTCATCAAATGCTAAAAATGTGTTTGATTTATTAATATAGGTGATGCTCTGGTCATTGGGTCCTGTAGCGAGTCTTTGCCACCTGGTTTTTAAAGAGGACATCAGCTGGTAAGTATAAATGTATGGACTGTTGCTGGCATGAATTGTACACAAATACATCATATGGCATACATTTTCTAAACTAGTATTTAGTTTACACATTACTTAAAATGTAAATATTCAGAAAGGGATCCTCTAGCATAACTATCCTCTAGCATGACTATGGTTCAATGTCACACATTAGAGGTTCGTTCTGCTCAATATGCCTCATCTTCACACTTGATAGAACATAACACAAGATGCTACACACGCTTAGTAAGCTAGTGACAGAAATTGATTCAGAAATGGGGGGTGGGAGAGGGGTACAGAACTGATTCACACACTTGTAGTAATATTTTTTATTAAACTTTTTCTGCCATTAGGGAGCTGACTTAATCTAAAGACTGAAAGGGAAGAATTCGAAGCCTGACAGTGAAGATTGCCCAGACTGACAGTGGAAAAAGCCAAGATTGAAATTGAAGTATACCAATGGGATCATGTCTGGCATTATCTTTCCAATCTGCTGACCTTGAAAACCATACAAAGACATGTTCACATGGTAAGTGCCAACTATTTGATAGAATAAGGCTGTGGAGGCATCCTATTGGAGACACTTATATTATTTTCTAATTTTTAGATGGTATTTCACAGTCCTCTATTTTTGAAATGATGAATAAGACACCTATTGAAGATCAACTGTTTACCCCTGAATTGACTTTCAAAGACCATGCATTATCCAGGTTGGTTTACCATTACCAATGCATGATAGTGAAGAATGTAGAATATTAGTAGCTTACATACATTAGTCATACTTTGTTCAGAATGAGATATTTAGGTATCACAATCAGACACTTAGATGATTTTCTAATTTTTAGATTGGATTTTAATCCTCTATTTTATGAAATGATGAATAAGACACCTATTGAAGATCACCTGTTTTCTCCAGAATTGACTTTCAAAGACCATGCATTATCCAGGTTGGTTTACCAATGCATGCTAGTTAAGAATCACAGGAAGAATGTAGAATATTAGTAGCTTACATACATTAGTCAGACTTTGTTCAGAATGAGATATTTAGGTATCACAATCAGACACTTAGATGATTTTCTAATTTTTAGATTGGATTTTAATCCTCTATTTTATGAAATGATGAATAAGACACCTATTGAAGATCACCTGTTTTCTCCAGAATTGACTTTCAAAGACCATGCATTATCCAGGTTGGTTTACCAATGCATGCTAGTTAAGAATCACAGGAAGAATGTAGAATATTAGTAGCTTACATACATTAGTCAGACTTTGTTCAGAATGAGATATTTAGGTATCACAATCAGACACTTAGATGATTTTCTAATTTTTAGATTGGATTTTAATCCTCTATTTTATGAAATGATGAATAAGACACCTATTGAAGATCACCTGTTTTCTCCAGAATTGACTTTCAAAGACCATGCATTATCCAGGTTGGTTTACCAATGCATGCTAGTTAAGAATCACAGGAAGAATGTAGAATATTAGTAGCTTACATACATTAGTCAGACTTTGTTCAGAATGAGATATTTAGGTATCACAATCAGACACTTAGATGATTTTCTAATTTTTAGATTGGATTTTAATCCTCTATTTTATGAAATGATGAATAAGACACCTATTGAAGATCACCTGTTTTCTCCAGAATTGACTTTCAAAGACCATGCATTATCCAGGTTGGTTTACCAATGCATGCTAGTTAAGAATCACAGGAAGAATGTAGAATATTAGTAGCTTACATACATTAGTCAGACTTTGTTCAGAATGAGATATTTAGGTATCACAATCAGACACTTAGATGATTTTCTAATTTTTAGATTGGATTTTAATCCTCTATTTTATGAAATGATGAATAAGACACCTATTGAAGATCACCTGTTTTCTCCAGAATTGACTTTCAAAGACCATGCATTATCCAGGTTGGTTTACCAATGCATGATAGTTAAGAATCACAGGAAGAATGTAGAATATTTGTAGTTTACATACATTAGTCAGACTTTGTTCATAATTAGATATTTAGGTATCACAATCAGACAAAGGAATACATATTATAGTTGATATAGAGGTATTTGAATGGACATTAAATATTACATTTATGTTCAGCATACATATATATTTATTATTTAAATGTGATATACATTATTATGTATAATTAGAAATGCTGATATTTAAATGTAATTTTTATTACACAATATAATGGTGTATGGTTTTTTTGGTTTTTACTCCAAAAATTTTATTCATAAATATCTTGATAAAATGTTGCACAAAGTTAGAGCATAGACACAAGATGATTGTAAATGTATTTTATTAATATTTTACAACGTGTGTATTAACTTTGTAAAATTTTGTTTTTTAATTTCAGATTGTCATCTGATGACTTCCAGGAATATATTTTTGTTTTTGTTTTTGTTAAAAAACACTTTTTATTTTTAAATGTTAATAATCAACATTTTATTATTAAATACCCTCTTTTGAACAGATTATAATAAATATCCCTATAATCTGTCAATAAAAAACAATTTGACTCCCATGACTGGTAGTTGTCTATTTGACAAGCACATGCATAAGATCAAATTATGCATTAATTTTAGAAAATCCACTGATTCAGAGAATATTAAATTAAACTATCTTTTTTAAATTATTTGGGGAGTGAGATCCATCGATGCTTTTCTTGTGAAATTCTTAGATGTTAAAATAATTTCGGATATGTAGTCAGAATTTGACATAACTTTTTTTGTTTCACTTTTAAGAAGGGGAAGTGGTTCACTTACATTAAAGTGACAGTGTTGTTGAATGTAAAATTAATTTGATAAGATCTTGTATCTTCCTTAGGTATCTCAAAACATTATTTTATTAAATTTAGAAATTTTAAATTTATAAATGGTAGGTCATTTAACTTCATATTTTGCACAAGCTAGTTATTGGATGCCATGTTAATAGATTTTATTTTCTAGTGGAGTCATTTAAAGGGACATTTAACTATAGTTATTAATATTATGTAGTTTTTAAAATCTTACCTCTTGGGTTAGACATCACATATCTATATATAATTTTCATTCCCCTTTAGTTTCTTTCGACAATGTTAAATCAACATTCCGAATGTTTTGGTCCTTAAAGGGACATTCACAAAGTATATTGTGTATTGAATTTTAAAAAATCATAAAAGAATTTAAACATATTTAGAAAGTACTTTAGAATTACATTCAGTCTTTAAATATACTTCGAAAAAGATACATCAATGCACATATCTTAACAATAAGGCATCTATGTGCAACCAACAATCAGCATCAAAATAGCCTATGTAGATATGTATTTAATCCAAGAATATATATAATTACAATCTAATGATTGAATACCAAAACATATTAAGTTGTTCAAATATTATAATCTTATCCAAAATGCATAAATAACATATAGCTTAATGTCCCTCTAAGCTGAAGACTGCGAAATACATCCATTACAATATATATTTCAGTCAGTGTGTAAAACAATCCAGAAGTTAATCTAAATATGCTTTACTCATATGTTATACTAATTTTGCAAAAGGAAGGTGCCTAGGTTTATGATTTTTCAAGCATTATTGTGAAATGTCTCCTTAAAGGGACATGAACTCAAAATATACTTAAAGGGAGACAGTTAAAAAAATAATCATTTATACATTCAGAACGAGTATTCTATTTTATTTAACTTTATAAATTGTCTCATATTATCAATGTTCCTCGTGATGTTGCTATCATTACTTTAAAAATAAGGCATTAAATTGATAATTTATTTGCTTCAGTACTCTGGACAGAACTTTTTTTTTTTTGGGTGGATTAATTTATCCAACAATCATCAAGGACAACCCTGGTTTTTTGAAAAAATTGTCCGTAATCTAAAATATAATTATTGATTTGCAAAGAAAGATAACAAGATAATTCTTAACATTTGAGAATCGGATTAAATTATAAAGTTGCTTAACATTTCATGCTCAATCTGAATCACGAACGCTAAATTTGTTTGGACAGTGTCCCTTTAAGAGATTTAAAGAGTGTATTTACTTCTCTCATTATCTTGACATACTTTGCTTGAAAAGCATATCGAGATAGGCTTAGTAGATGAAGATTGGTGGATGCACAGAGATGCCTTATGTGATTGACTCAACCATGTGCATTTAAATTTCTTCTGTTGAGGATATCTAAATACAAAGATAAATTGAGTTACATTTTAAAGTCTAAACAATTTTTTATCTCTACAGATCATTTGATACAATTGTTTGTTTGTAATGTCTATTTAAAAATAAAGACGCCATTGCACAATAACATATATGAGCAGTTCAGACAAATACAAGCTCGAGGTTTATTTACTAATAACAAACAAACCTGTAGTTTAACATTTATAAACAGATTATCCAAGTTACTGACATTCTAACCTGAATTTGAACATTCGGAAATGTTGCGTGGGAAACGGATCTTGAAACACCAGATTTGCATCTTTAAACATTAGAGTCTAATGTCACGCAATAGCACACAATCAATGTGCATTATAAATACATTTAATAGAGCAATGTCAATACTTCACAATAAGTCAACAAATTGATTTTATGAACAATAAAGACATACAATATTAAATGTGTATTTGTATTAAAGAAACAGACCGTTATTAAACCGAAAAATGTATACAACATTTAATAATGTGACAGTATTAGATTTTAAAGAGAATTTAAACATTAATATTTAACGGATCACGGATATTAAATCTGCGTCACACATATCCGCATGACAGGCCCATGAGTTACAAATAAGTCTACATGAAAAATGAAGTAACAGCACCACCAGGAGGTATGTGTAAGGAAGTTACTAAGATATGAAACATTAAGGAACAGCCAATCAGAGTTCATCACACAAACACAACTTGAGTCAGGATGGTCTCACAGACATTCTAACAATATTTCAAACTTTTATCCAATCAGATGTACAGATAACTTGTCCCATGGTGCATCTCATGTTTACTTCACCATATAAAAGTCCATTACACGTTGCCATCTTTGTCAGTTCTCTAATGCCTGCAGGCAGTATATATTATTTTAACAAATATATTCTACAACCCAGCAGGCATGACATCTCCCAGGTTCACCAAGCAGGAGAGCGCTGCACTGGTCCACGCCGTCAAGGACTTTTATCCCCAGCTGTTTGGGAACAAGAGGAGGTCGACAGATGCGTCTGTTAAGAAGGCCCTCTGGGAGTCTATCACCAATGCGGTGAAATTGGTGTGTGGCGTCCAGAGGAGCCAGGATCAAATCATGAGGAGATTTGGAGATATGAGGTTGCGCTTGTCAAAAAAAGTCAACCTCATAAGGGAGTGGGTACAAGCCCGTAAAAGAGGGGGCCAAAGAAAGGCCCCGCGGAAACTATACCTACTCCCTCAAATTTAAGTATTGAAACAAATTTCTTATCCCTTTTTTTTCAATCATAGAATTTAATATCCAGCTGGTTAACTAAAAATATAATTTTTTCCATAATTTTTTCCATAATCTTTTGCCAATAATTTTTTTTTTTGCCAATATCCAAAATGGTAGCGCGTCCGCCGGAAGTACAATGAACCGGAAGTCGGCCGCAGCTACCGGAAATGACGCAACCGGAAGTATCTGGCAAACGGATATCCGGTTTAGCGGGGAAATAACGCGGTAAGCGTTTGGCGGCAATTTTTACCGCCGGAATTCGTAATTTGGCGCAATTTGGTCAGAAACTCCCCAAAATATAGGGTATATAAGTATCGTCATATAATAGCCTCATAATATCTTGAGAAAGGCCCCGCTGCAGGGCCGAAACGCGTAGAGATTTGTGAGGCTTCATTAGTACCAGGACTTTTGGCTTTTAGGGTGAGTTTGATTACCATTAGACTTCTTCCTATAGGCCCTTTATGTGAGGATTTTTTCTGTTTTTGTTTTCAGGTCCATGTTGTAAAGACTAGGATTCTGGATCAGGACAGCCTCTAAGGATATTGTTTTTATTCTCTTCTGACAGTTTTCTACAGTTTGGATTATATCCAATTGGACTAATCATTTGGACATTCTATAGAATCTGTATTCTAATTTTTTAATATATTTTTTTAATAATTCATTGACATATTTGTAAGTTTTTATCAGCAACATTGCAATTCGTTTAGCCTTATATTGGTAACGAGAATATCGTTACTATATTGTTTTTTGATTTGTCTATTGGGTCAATATCATTGCATATTATATGAGGTTTTTATATTAGGAGTCTGTATTATGGTTGATTGTAGACCTGAATAAGAATCACTATCACCATTGTGACATAGTTTATCACTTAACTTTTTAAGCACATATTTATTATTCACTCTTTTGACGAACCGGTTTTGTCCTTTATTTTTTCATTTTTTCATCTTTTGATTTTTTGAACTTTCGATTTTTTAAATAATTGAATTTTTTCTTGTGAATTTTTTCTTGTGGATTTTTTCACCACGTTTTTGTTTCATACAACATTTTTTGGACCACAGTTTTTCACATTAGCTTTTAAATCACCGATTCCACTATTTTGTCACAATTATATGTACCATATGTTGTGTAACTAAGTTAAGTCAATTTACTATTGTGATTAAGCACAGTATTGTTTTAATGTCTTATTGCGATCAAGCACAGTACTTGTTTTAATTTCTATATCTGTTACAACCAGAAGAGAAACTGATCCAGTTTAGCTAAGATCCTCTAACAAGGGTCCAAACCACTTGTTCATATCAATGGTCGTACTCATTTTTAATATTATAATATTTTAATATTTTCGTTTATATTGAGATGGTGTAATAAATTAATACATTTTTAATCACAGTGTGATTCCTGATTATACCTAAGCCCTAGGCGCTCCTATTTATTCTCCACTGCTAAGAGTACAGGATATATTTATCATGAATTTAATTGAGGAAACAATTAACTCATGGGACTACCAAAAGATTAATAGTTTTTAATTGATTTGCTAATAATGTAAAGATTTTAAACATGGCATGATTTGTATTAATGATATCCAATCCTCATTTAATATATTACAGATCTGGATGTTGGTGCTGGATCCTCAAGCCAGGGCTTGTCACAGTATGGTATGTCTCATTTTAATTGACATTTGTCTTAGAAACATGGACAGAACATTACATACTAAATCCACATTGTTCAATATTTATATGTATCTGCAAAATGGATTATTAAAATATTTACAAATAAGATTAAAAAAAAAAAATACCATAGGATTACATTGTAAGACTACTCTGAATTTGTATCGAATTTAAGATATCCCATCTATTCTGGATATCTTAATTTTAATGTAAGATTCTTTGAATGTCCAATTTATATTCTTCCCTTGTGTATTGCTTAATCTTATTTGTATAAATTTTGAAAAAAATCACACACTTTTGCATATGTTTTGATTTTAAAAATATAGATTCCATTTTTGAAATTGATCACGTCATTTAAGGGACATGCCAACTAAATTTTACATTGAATGATTTTTAAACGTGATTTTATTGTTTTGTTTAAACATTTTATGAGCTACATTGGTTCAGTCTATTGTTTTAGTTCTTCTAAAAACATATTGATTTTGGTTTAGGTTAAACAATGCATTACTGGTATTATCCAGCGGTTTTTTTATGCATAAATTGACATTGGGTCAAAAGTTAAAATCATGTGTTCAGATAACAGTAGTACATAGTTTCAAAAAGTATACAATTACACATTTAGAGCTTCATGTCCCTTTAATAGATGAAAATTAAATAATTCTTAGGATATCCTTAAATAACATATTAGATTGGAATTGCATGCTCAATCCCATTCATTACATCAACATATGGAGTAGAGAATTCATTAACACCAACATTGTCAAATCAATATATTTTTATATTAAAGGGACACTGAGCTAAAATTATTAATGTTGTCATTCAGATAGAGCATGCAATATTAAGCAACATTTAAATATAATACTATAATCATATGTGAAATATTCTATTGCTAAATGTATTTTAAAATCAAGAATGTACGTTTATCTGCAGCTCAATTTTGGTTGACCAACCTGGGTTTTTATTGATGATTGGTGGATACCTTCAACAAACAATATTTATTGAATCCAATATTGCTTATCTGCCTTTAAGATTAAAATGTAGCAACATTAAAATTATAATAGGAGTCAATGTTAAATCATTTGTAACAGTTTGAACAGTGAAATCAATGATTGAAATAAATCATGTCAGTGTCCCTTTAATAAACAATAGATTCATTAATCCTTACATTCTTTGGATTAGACAATATTGATATATAATTCACATATTCACTGTTGGAGTTACTTTATAGATATAAGCATACTCTAACAGCACCATAATTACATATTTGTACTAATCAATTTGGTTTGGTATTGTGATTAATATGTGTTGTGTCCTAAACAAGATTACTGTACATTGCACAAATGGCTAGATGTGCCACATGTCTTTGTTTATATTTGTCAACAGCTGTTTTTCAAAATGTGGTTTGTGTGTATTCTTTTAAGAACATTGATCAATGGGTATATTTAGATATGCAATAGCATCGTATGAGATGAGTTTGATGTCTAATATAGTCAGAAATTAAACATATGTTCAATACATCATTTTTTACAGAATCCCCTTGATTCAATCAAGCATTTTTTTTTTATAATGACTGCTCTATTCTTCACATTTTCAAGTTGATTATTCTTATAAATCGATACAGATGTGATTTAGTGCTATCCCAAATGTGTTCACTAATATATATCTATATCATTCATAGTGAGAGTTGGTGTGGGGAGGCCAGAGGAATCCAGCACTGACACAGAGCTGCCTTTGCAGTGTTCTGGTAAGTCCATTGACTCATTTATATGTCATTGAAGGTGTATTGGTAATCAATATTATGAGCATGATTCTGATGAAGCATAACATTTGAAACAAACACCTTTGTTATTCAGAAGATGTATAGCATATGTTTGTTTCCATGTTCATTTTTGACAACAATCATCAAGTGATACACACATGAGAAATCTTAAATGTTCTATGTACTATGCTTTTCTGATTTTAAAATTAATACAAACAATAAATTGAAAATCAGAATCATTGAGAATAACAAATCTAATGTCATTTGTATGCTCCATCAAAATGATGTAAATCATAACTTTGGGTGTGTATATCTTTAATGCAACATTGATGTGTGTCTTTGAGCAACAGTAACATATGTTATAATATCTGATCTTAACGTGTACACAACATGTTATGTTTTACAGAGATTGATTTAACATGTGGGACGGAGGAGGAAGAGGCTCCCTTGAAGTCTGATGGTATGTGAAATATATCTAACATGTTTCCAACATGTTGCTTTATTGGAAATCATTTTATTGAAGACATTCAAAGTCTACAGCTTTTGCACTTTAAAAAGGAATATTATTTGTCTGTTCAAATACACTACTGCCCCCTTTATATATCAGGCAGCATGAAGATATGATTGGATTTGTTTAAATATTTGGATTTGAAATTAATGCCATCATGATGTCACATGCATAATCTAGGCCAAACCACAATAATAATTTTATAATTGTACAGACAGTCATTGATATTCATCTGAGTGCCTATATGCATACCATATCCTCATGTCATCATTGTTTAGAAATTCAAACACACTTCTAAGTATATTGCAAACATAATCAAGTTGAAATGCGTTGATTTGATTTCATGATGTATGAGATGTTAATATATTTATAATATTTATTTCAGATGGATCCTCCGCTTCTGGTCATCATTGTTCCTCCCCTGCCCAGTCCCAGGCCCCTGCCCAGTCCCAGGCCCCTGCCCAGTCCCCTGCCCAGCCCCCTGCCCAGTCCCCTGCCCAGCCCCCTGCCCAGCCCCCTGCCCCTCCACAGACCCCAGACCCTCCCGGCCCTTCCCATTTGTCCTGTCATATCCCTCCCAAAAAACGCCCCTTCGTCCCCCTTCGCCGCTCTCCCCGTCTTTTGGCCCGTACAGCTACCCCAGCTGCCCAGCCCCCAACTCACCACTCCCCAGCTGTACGGGCTACCCCAGAGCAGCAGCCCATCCCTCCCCAACCCAATCCCATCCCTCACCAACCCAATCCCATCCCTCCCCCCTGTCTCAACCTTCATTGTCCTGGGTGTCGGATTGTCCTTCCCAGGCACAGCTGTAAGTATCATTCAAAATCAACATTATAAGATACTTAAAGGTACACTGAATGAAAAATTTTCAATTGTGATTCAAATAGAGCATGCAATGTTAATCAAATTTATAATTTACTACTCTTATCAATTATTCTTCATTCTCTTGCTATCTTTATTGAAACAAAGAAATGCCTATATTTTTTTTTTATTCAAAAAAAATATGGACATCATTTCTTTATTGTTGGATGAATGTATCCATCAATCAGCAGGGACAACCAAAGTTGATAACCAAAAATGGCCTGCCCTATAAACTTAAATTCTTGCATTTAAAATATAGCTAGAGAATTCTAACATTTAAAGAATACGAGTAAATTAATAATTCTTTTTAATGTCATGCTCTATCTGAATCAGTAACTAAAATATTTAGGTTTACTGTCCCTTTAATTTGATATCACTACATATACCAATCACCACTATTTGGATCCAACAATTTATGTACAAATGTTCATACATTATCTCTTGTATAACCCAGTGGGAATGTAATTTCTTCTGGTTGCTATGTTTACACAGCTTGTCCTCAACGCCAAAATGTTTAAGGATAGGTGTGCCTACCACAGTATAACAAAAATCTTTAAATTGCTAATGTAAGTACAATGTAAATCCTTTTACAAGATTTTAGACACTCAAGCTGTAAAAGTGGATCATCAAAAACCAATTAAAGGGGACAACATGTTGGATTAAAATGTCCATTTAATGGTTTAGGTCTGTCTGAATAACATATTTCATGTGTAAATAATCAATGTCAACAAATTAATTTAAATAATTATTTGTCTTTATGATGACAATGTATCTTTGCTTTTTATTTTGTCTGTTGTGTAATTATCATTAATATTTGATTTTTTCTTTATTTTAGGCTGTGACTCAACATGGCTCACGCTAGAAGGTCTAGCACGCGTGGAGCAGGCCGTGTTGAGGAACGCAGCTGTCCTGAGAGGGATGGCCGACACCATGCAGGCCCAGCTACAGGTTCAGCATATGACTCTACGTCAGATGAGGCGGTGGAACTCAATGCTTGAATCTGTAGCTGGACAGGCACAGGACGATGAAGGGGATGATCAGTAAGTAGAGGATCTGGAGATGCTCCAAGGGCGCAGATAAGAATCCTCCGTCCACATGTTGATGTTTGTTTTTATGGTTGCCATTTGGCCTTTTTTTCTGTTTATTGTTGTGCCTGTTGCACTCTTTTACCTTGTCATATGGCTCCAATGGGGCTATGCTGGCCCTTGGCAACTCTCTTCATGGACTGTGATGCACTCTGTTACCTTGTCATATGGCTCCAATGGGGCTATGCTGGCCCTTGGCAACTCTCTTCATGGACTGTGATGCACTCTGTTACCTTGTCATATGGCTCCAATGGGGCTATGCTGGCCCTTGGCAACTCTCTTCATGGACTGTGATGCACTCTGTTACCTTGTCATATGGCTCCAATGGGGCTATGCTGGCCCTTGGCAACTCTCTTCATGGACTGTGATGCACTCTGTTACCTTGTCATATGGCTCCAATGGGGCTATGCTGGCCCTTGGCAACTCTCTTCATGGACTGTGATGCACTCTGTTACCTTGTCATATGGCTCCAATGGGGCTATGCTGGCCCTTGGCAACTCTCTTCATGGACTGTGATGCACTCTGTTACCTTGTCATATGGCTCCAATGGGGCTATGCTGGCCCTTGGCAACTCTCTTCATGGACTGTGATGCACTCTGTTACCTTGTCATATGGCTCCAATGGGGCTATGCTGGCCCTTGGCAACTCTCTTCATGGACTGTGATGCACTCTGTTACCTTGTCATATGTCTCCAATGGGGCTATGCTGGCCCTTGGCAACTCTCTTCATGGACTGTGATGCACTCTGTTACCTTGTCATATGTCTCCAATGGGGCTATGCTGGCCCTTGGCAACTCTCTTCATGGACTGTGATGCACTCTGTTGCCTTGTCATATGTCTCCAATGGGGCTATGCTGGCCCTTGGCAACTCTCTTCATGGACTGTGATGCACTCTGTTACCTTGTCATATGGCTCCAATGGGGCTATGCTGGCCCTTGGCAACTCTCTTCATGGACTGTGATGCACTCTGTTACCTTGTCATATGGCTCCAATGGGGCTATGCTGGCCCTTGGCAACTCTCTTCATGGACTGTGATGCACTCTGTTACCTTGTCATATGGCTCCAATGGGGCTATGCTGGCCCTTGGCAACTCTCTTCATGGACTGTGATGCACTCTGTTACCTTGTCATATGGCTCCAATGGGGCTATGCTGGCCCTTGGCAACTCTCTTCATGGACTGTGATGCACTCTGTTACCTTGTCATATGGCTCCAATGGGGCTATGCTGGCCCTTGGCAACTCTCTTCATGGACTGTGATGCACTCTGTTACCTTGTCATATGGCTCCAATGGGGCTATGCTGGCCCTTGGCAACTCTCTTCATGGACTGTGATGCACTCTGTTACCTTGTCATATGGCTCCAATGGGGCTATGCTGGCCCTTGGCAACTCTCTTCATGGACTGTGATGCACTCTGTTACCTTGTCATATGTCTCCAATGGGGCTATGCTGGCCCTTGGCAGCTCTCTTCATGGACTGTGATGCACTCTGTTACCTTGTCATATGGCTCCAATGGGGCTATGCTGGCCCTTGGCAGCTCTCTTCATGGACTGTGATGCACTCTGTTACCTTGTCATATGGCTCCAATGGGGCTATGCTGGCCCTTGGCAACTCTCTTCATGGACTGTGATGCACTCTGTTACCTTGTCATATGTCTCCAATGGAGCTATGCTGGCCCTTGGCAACTCTCTTCATGGACTGTGATGCACTCTGTTACCTTGTCATATGTCTCCAATGGGGCTATGCTGGCCCTTGGCAACTCTCTTCATGGACTGTGATGCACTATGTTACCTTGTCATATGGCTCCAATTTTCCTGATCTTTACAAGATTATTTATAAACGTTGTTGATGTTTTCTGACATCCTAATAAAAGACATGTCATTGCACGATTCTTTGTCCTCCTTATTCATGTCATTGATTGAAATCTCTAGTTTATCTGGTTGATCCTTAAAGGGACCTTACCAAAAATAATGGTGTTTCCTGAATCATATATGTAATACAATTGTAAATGACTTTAAGATTAACATCTCCAATGTAATTTTATTATTTTTCTTTATATATTTTTCGAAAAGCTTTATCATTGCATGATTATGATTAGCATAGTAATTTTTTTATATATGTATATATAGATTGTTATTTGTGTATATATATGTATATTTCAAATTTCACATCCATGTGTGTATTTATAAACTCTGCATGAATTGATGCACCTTTAACAAATGATCTGAGGATTGATACAATGATATAATCCCTGTAAAGTGTTCATTTTATTGAAATAGTATTGTCTCTGTGTATCCTCTTTTTACAAATAAAAATCATGTCCCTTTAAGTGATGCTGAGCACAATTGTTAATGAATGGATTTCCATTTCTAAAGCGTTTTTGTCCTTTTTACATGAACAAGGACATATAATCTTATTAATAAACAATCTTATTGTAATGTTGACAGCACATGTATTTCATTTTCAATTCTATCTTATTGTAAAAGTGTAACCAAATCAATCTCTGTGTGTAATGCGCATATTTTAGATGAGGAATATGTATTTCCAAATATTTAAAAAAAATACTTCTCCTCCCATATATGGCTATAGGTAGGCTGACCATATTTCAACTTGAATAAATGACACGTTTGATCAATACATGTGTCATTATTGTTATTCCAAAACAATCTAAACATATCTTAAAACATCAATGGCATATGTATTTCTCATGTGTATCTTTTAAATGTTAAAGATATACACCATAGCTATAGTTAAAGGGACAGTCAAGTCCAAAAAGATGATTCATGATTTCGTGACATTCCTAGATAGCAATCTAGACACATACTAGTTACTAAAATATAAATACGTTTCTTATTGATATGCCAAGCTGTCAACTGAGTCCTTGTATTGGCTGCGGTTTTTCAGCGATCTCGGATGCGCCATGTTGCTTAAGACGTCACCTGCCAGGCTGTCCAATGATTCCTTGTATTGAGTGACGTTTTTACGCGATCAAGGATGCGCCTTTTTTTGGTTTGCGTTCTTACGCGATCAAGGATGCGCCTTATTTTTGGTTTGCGTTCTTACGTGATCAAGAATGCGCCTTTTATTGGATTGCGTTCTTACGTGATCAAGGAAGCGCCATGTTAATTAAGACGTCACATGCAAAGGTAAAAAAACGTCTGATTGTATTACGTATTCCCGCAATATTTGTTTGTGCACGTTAAACACGTTTGTGAATGAGAAGACAAGTTTAAAAACATGGCGAATATGGATTTTTTGCATCATGTTACATTGTTGACCCATAGCTGATAAAGACCACCACATTCTCTTTTGCTGGATGTCTGGTTGAATAAACGAACAAAAGCAAAATGTTTTCATGCATAAGATATTTTGAGGCAAGTGCAAATCTCTATAGTCCATGTTGTTTAATATGTTTGTCAACAATATGTTCATTTTTATGAAAAATGACTGTTGTGTTTAATGTTAAAGATATCTAATTCATAAATATGCGCTATTGTGTTAGAATAAAGTAATCAATATGCATTTATCTTTATCATATGCTAAATATATGATTCCGACTTCTTCTAAATGTAATTTCGTCGTATATTTTATTAAAGGTTCATTAGACACATTAAAAACCAAAATATTTTATTTGGTCTCTAGTTATATAGTCCATTGTTTACCAAATACACGTCTCATTTTGCTTCTGTTCAAATAAAATTGAAGTAATTTTCTGACTCCTCGCCAAGCCTCAAAGTTTCATGTGAGTACCATCTCCAGCTTTCTCCTGTTTGTGTAAAGGGTCTTTTCATATGTTAATGATGGGGTATTGTCTTGTTTTACGGTTGTAATGGGGGTTCATCTATATTTTCAATAGAGATAACCCGATTTTCTTTGAAAGTGTTTAAAGCTTTTTAATATTGATTTTGATATCAGTATATGTTAATCTTGTTGTTTCTAGTAGTGTCAATTACATGCAGTTCTGTTAAAAAGATAGTATACTGTCCCTTTAATGCAAATGTTGATTTTTGTATCATGTATGAGTTCCACATTGGTTAATCTCCAAATATATTATTGTTAGCATATTTTTCCCCCCCACTCCTAAAAGGACTTTAAACCATATTCATTGTTAAAACAAATGTCTTTCTTTAAAAAAATGAACACAATAATGTCTCTTTAAGAAAATAGACTTTATTTAACACGTCAATATAAATCTGTTTTCAATATTTATTGTTTGAACAAGTACATGTAGATATACCAACAATCTGCATATATTATATGTTAGCATATGTAATTTTGTTAAAGGGACAGTTTAGAAAACAAATAATGTTTAGCATTATTAAAAAAGTCAATTTTGTAATATCAATGATATCAAAGGTTTCTCACCAATTAATCATTTGTCTGTGTTTATTTTAATTTGCTAGCTAAACCTATGAGGTTTGTGTGCTCATTTCTTAGAGCTTGAAGAGTGCATGTAATCATTATGCAATTTGACCACTAGAGGGCATTTGGATATCATTTGTATATCTAAAACCTTGAGCTCATACAGCATATTTACCATGTATTGATCATTGATGTCTAAAACGTTGTTATGTCAGAACAACAAATAAGTGGTCATTTTTCATAGGCATAGATCCAAGGGTAAGCACATAAGTCACACGTATTTCTCCATGTTTTGTTGTTTCCAACTTGATAATGCGTAATACAGTGTTTTCTTTGTAATCAATAATGTTCTGACTGTCCCTTTAAGCTGTGTTATTGGCATTCAAACAGTAATATGCCATCATGGATAATTGTAATGGTCATTTTGTTAGCGATTCGGGAAACAGTTTGGACATCACATCACAGAAACCAATCAATATCATGAACAAGGATAGGTATGTGATGTGGTTTTCACACACTTATAACCCACACTCTGCAAACAATCTGCCTCCATGGACCCGGTCCCATAGAAGTAGATTATATACAGAGTGTGGTCCACAAGTGTATGAAAACCACATCATCACATAACTATCCATTACACATTACATAAAAAATAATTAAACATGAAAACAAATACTTACTTCCTCTTCCTTCCCCTCTTCCCATGGGGCTGAGGCTCTGGGAGGGTCAACTGCCGACTCCGACGAGTTCTCATTGGAGATGTTGTGGGAAGAGTGGAAGGAAGAGTACTGGGACGACCAAGGTGAGGAGGAGGAGATGGGCCGGCAGGAGAAGATGGGCCGGCAGGAGAAGATGGGCCGGCAGGAGAAGATGGGCCGGCAGGAGAAGATGACCCGGCAGGAGAAGATGGTCCGGCAGGAGAAGATGGCCCGGCAGGAGAAGATGGCCCGGCAGCAAGAGGCCCAGCAGCAGGAGGCCCAGGAGCAGGAGGCAGACCAGCAGGAGGCAGACCAGCATGCGCCTCCCGGAAGAAATTAAACATCTCTTGTTGGAGTGTAAAGGTTCTGTTTTGGCCTTCTTCTATTCGAGTAAGGAGGTGTATGATTTGTGTTTGTCCTTCAATGATTTTGTTTTGTCCTTCAATAATTCTAGTTCTGCCTTCTATATTTTGTATCCGGGAGTTACGCATCTGGTCAATGTAGTCTAGTAGAACCCGCACCTCCGCTATTTCCTCTTGTTGTGCACGGCGGGGTGCCCGTGCACGGCGGCCTGCTGGTGCACGGCGGCCTGCTGGTCCTTGAGGGGCCTCTGCTTCCGCGGCCTCTTCCTCTGCTTCCGGGGCCTCTTCGTCAAGGGGGGCCTCTTCGTCAAGGGAGGCCTCTTCGTCAAGGGGGGCCTCTTCCCTCCGAGGTGGAGATTCATCCCCACCACTCTCATCCCGGGGAAAAGGAGGAGCCTGTAGTTGCTGTGCTGCCTCCTCCCCAGACTCTGTATATTTGAAAAAGAAATAAATGTATATATTAGCATATTTCAAAATAAAGCTTTAAATTACTTAGCTTACGATACAATTACAAATGCAGCCTCATTAATCCACTTTGAAATCTATCAATACGATTTCCGCATTTTCTAAACCGTGTTTGTGATATCTCTGGTCAATCTGAATGTTTTAGCGTTTGTTTTCAGTCTGTTTAAATGCACACCTAACCTATAGCCTAGATACTGATGTAACCGCAAAGTAATTGATCCTTAAAGGGACATGAAACCCAATGTTTTATCTTTCATGATTTAGAAGCATACAATTATAATCAACTTTCTAATGTACTTTTCTTATCTAATTAGCTTCATTCTCTGGATATTCTTTGCTGAAAAACATATCTAGATATGCTTAGAAGCTGCTGACTGGTAGCTGAATATAGCTGCCTCCTGTGATTGGTTCACCGTGTGCATGGCTATTTCTTCATTAAAGTATATCTAAAGAATGAATCAAATTAGGTAATATAAGTAAATTGGAATGTTGTTTAAAATTGTATTCTCTACCTTAATCATGAAAGGAAAGGTTTGCGTATAGTGTCCCTTGAAATACATTCGTATGTTAGTTTATTCTTAAATGAGTTTACCGTCAGATGAGAATTGCAGGTTCCCGGTATCAATTCCTCCGATACCAAATATATCCACTTCGGAGATGCTGGGACGCAACATTTCCTCCCATCGGCAGTAATCAATTTCCAGTGCAGGTCCGCCACCGGTTCCTGCGGCATGTCGGGCCTCCCGGCTTAACTTTTTCTTAAGATCCATCTTGCAGTCCCGGTATCGATGTTTAATAGAGTCCATATCTCTGTTCCGGCCACCCACTGCATTGACTGCATTCCTTATCTCCTGCCAGAGCTTCCTCTTCTCAGTCGGGGTGGTCTTCTGATGCTGCAGCCTCCTATACCTGGCCATATAGGCTTCTACGAGGGCCTCCTTCTCCTCCATCGAAAACCTCGCCTCCCTACTCACCTTGGCCTTCCCCTGTGACGATGCCCTCTGTTTCCCGGACTGTGAAGCCCTACTCTGTCTTCCACTGGGCCCAGCCACTTGTTCATCTTGAACCAAGTGGCTGGGTCCACCCACCGCTTCCTGCCCCCCTTCCTGCCCCCCTTCCTGTCCTGTTCCTCTCCCCCTCCCTCTCCTCCCCCCTCTACCTCTCCCCTGCCTGCCCTCCATCTCTTCCCTAAACTAAACCCCAAATAAGCAACCCAAAAGTGAGTGTGATCAAATGAAAGGGGGTCAAAATAAAGAACTAATAAGACCAAAATAAGTGCAGAAAGTGTGAAAGGGATATAAATAAAAGAGGGTAAGGAGTATTTAAATGAACAAAATGAAGAAGAAGAAGACTAAAAGGAGGATATGTAAACTAAATGTTACTAGGGGATGGGGATGGGATGGGGATGGGGGATGGGATAAGAGTAAATGGGATTACAGGGAATGGGAGTACAGGGAATAGGGTATGGAGTGTAGTATGAGAGGGTATGGGGTATGGAGTGTATGTAGTGTTATTGATAAGTGTATTTGTGTATTGAATGTGTTTGCGTGTAAATGTGTTAAGTGTACAGAAAAAGCACTCGCACACTCACCCAAACCAACTGTCGTTCACTAACTCACACTAGCACTAACTCTGTAACTCACACTACCACTAACTCTCTAACTCACACTAGCACTAACTCTCTAACTCACACTACCACTAACTCTGTAACTCACACTACCACTAACTCTCTAACTCACACTAGCACTAACTCTCTAACTCACACTACCACTAACTCTCTAACTCACACTACCACTAACTGACTCACAATAATGCACCAAATCTCTAAGCTCCAATGTCCAAAAACCCACCAGCAACACAGTGAGAGAAGCCATTCTTGTGTGTTGCTTATATACCCTGTGTAAATGTTTAATGATGTACCGGTTTGCGTTGTAAATTGTGTTCAGGTGTGCTTTATTCTTACTTCTTATTTGTGCAATGTGTATTAGGTGTGTGAATTTGCGCATGCTCATTTGGAGTTATTATTTGTGGAATGTGTAGAATGTGATGATGTCATAGTGGTCGTTTTCTATAACATTGTCCAATAGTATTATGTTTAAATGTTAATTTGCGATGGTGTGGTATTAGTGAAGTGTTGTATATGTATGTTTGTCCTAATATATAGTAGTATTGAATGCGAGTATTTTGCTAGTGTATGATTATAATTTTTTTTCCTTGTTGTTATTTTCCGTATTTCCGCATCTTAAAGTATATGCGTATTCCCTGCATTTTATTTAAATAAAATTCCCCCCGCTTCTGAATGTGTAATGCTTCTGTGCTTTGTTTAGTGATTGTTGTTGTGACATTTGCGGCGTGTTATTGTTGTGCATGATGTGTTATGCGTCATATGACCGAGCTGTGCGTATTTCTCGCGAGATCGAGTGTTAGATGAAAAAAGCTTGTTTGTTTGCTTTTCCATTGATCTCTATGGGAGACTGTCTAACGCGGGCAGGATTCTGCGTGTGAAATACACGCGTTAGGAGTATTGTTAGAAGGTATTTTTTGAACTCTAAATACCGGCGTTAAACAATGCCGTGCGTTAGACATAAACCACGCGTAGCTAACGCACCCCATCTACCGACAAACTCTAAATCTAGCCGTATGTATTACATAACTGTCTAATACAATTACACTGTGTATCACTATAGTATAAATATATTTATCTTAGGAATGTTATACTATTTTTACACTATGTATTACATTACTGTCTAATACAATTACACTGTGTATTACATAACTGTCTAATACAATTGCACTATGTATTACATTACTGTCTAATACAATTACACTGTGTATTACATAACTGTCTAATACAATTACACTGTGTATTACATAACTGTCTAATACAATTACACTATGTATTACATAACTGTCTAATACAATTACACTATGTATTACATTACTGTCTAATACAATTACACTGTGTATCACTATAGTATACATATATTTATCTTATGAATGTTATACTATTTTTACACTATGTATTACATAACTGTCTAATACAATTACACTGTGTATCACTATAGTATAAATATATTTATCTTAGGAATGTTATACTATTTTTATACTATGTATTGCATTACTGTCTAATACAATTACACTGTGTATCACTATAGTATAAATATATTTATCTTATGAATGTTATACTATGTTTATACTATGTATTACATTACTGTCTAATACAATTACACTGTGTATTACATAACTGTCTAATACAATTACACTGTGTATTACATTACTGTCTAATACAATTACACTGTGTATCACTATAGTATAAATATATTTATCTTAGGAATGTTATACTATTTTTACACTATGTATTACATAACTGTCTAATACAATTACACTGTGTATCACTATAGTATAAATATATATTATCTTATGAATGTTATACACGTACTATTTTTACACTATGTATTACAATTACATTACTGTCTAATACAATTACACTGTGTATCACTATAGTATAAATATATTTATCTTATGAATGATATACTATTTTTACACTATGTATTACATTACTGTCTAATACAATTACACTGTGTATCACTATAGTATAAATATATTTATCTTAGGAATGTTATACTATTTTTATACTATGTATTACATTACTGTCTAATACAATTACACTATGTATTACATTACTGTCTAATACAATTACACTATGTATTACATTACTGTCTAATACAATTACACTGTGTATTACATTACTGTCTAATACAATTACACTGTGTATCACTATAGTATAAATATATTTATCTTATGAATGTTATATTATTTTTACACTATGTATTACATAACTGTCTAATACAATTACACTGTGTATCACTATAGTATAAATATATTTAGCTTATGAATGTAATACTATTTTTACACTATGTATTACATACTGTCTAATACAATTACACTGTGTATCACTATAGTATACATATATTTATCTTAGGAATGTTATACTATTTTTACACTATGTATTACATAACTGTCTAATACAATTACACTGTGTATCACTATAGTATAAATATATTTATCTTATGAATGTTATACTATTTGTACACTATGTATTACATAACTGTCTAATACAATTACACTGTGTATTACATAACTGTCTAATACAATTACACTGTGTATCACTATAGTATAAATATATTTATCTTATGAATGTTATACTATTTGTACACTATGTATTACATAACTGTCTAATACAATTACACTGTGTATTACATAACTGTCTAATACAATTACATTATGTATTACATTACTGTCTAATACAATTACACTGTGTATTACATAACTGTCTAATACAATTACACTGTGTATCACTATAGTATAAATATATTTATCTTATGAATGTTATACTATTTGTACACTATGTATTACATAACTGTCTAATACAATTACACTGTGTATTACATAACTGTCTAATACAATTACACTATGTATTACATTACTGTCTAATACAATTACACTGTGTATCACTATAGTATAAATATATTTATTTTAGGAATGTTATACTATTTTTACACTATGTATTACATTACTGTCTAATACAATTACACTGTGTATCACTATAGTATAAATATATTTATCTTAGGAATGTTATACTATTTTTACACTATGTATTACATTACTGTCTAATACAATTACACTGTGTATTACATTACTGTCTAATACAATTACACTATGTATTACATAACTGTCTAATACAATTACACTGTGTATCACTATAGTATAAATATATTTATCTTATGAATGTTATACTATTTGTACACTATGTATTACATTACTGTCTAATACAATTACACTGTGTATCACTATAGTATAAATATATTTATCTTATGAATGTTATACTATTTTTACACTATGTATTACATTACTGTCTAATACAATTACACTGTGTATTACATTACTGTCTAATACAATTACACTATGTATTACATTACTGTCTAATACAATTACACTGTGTATCACTATAGTATAAATATATTTATCTTATGAATGTTATACTATTTTTACACTATGTATTACATTACTGTCTAATACAATTACACTGTGTATCACTATAGTATAAATATATTTATCTTAGGAATGTTATACTATTTTTACACTATGTATTACATTACTGTCTAATACAATTACACTGTGTATCACTATAGTATAAATATATTTATCTTAGGAATGTTATACTATTTTTACACTATGTATTACATAACTGTCTAATACAATTACACTGTGTATTACATAACTGTCTAATACAATTACACTGTGTATCACTCATAGGATGAAAATATTTACCTAAGAAATTGTTTTATTCAGCTTAGCAATAACAAACATCACACAAAGCATGTTCTATCTAAACATTATCAGTAGTGACTGTATAAAGTCTTACACTTATGATAGAATTTTCATTAAGCTACATAAATATGATGCATATTAAATTAAAAGTGAAAACTGAGCCAATTAAAGGTATCATATGTTTATAGTCACAATCACCTGCCATGTGCAGTTCTAAAGCACAAACTATCTTTAACCTTTTGGCTGCTAAGCCATTTCCCACCTTGGTGCTAAGCAAGATTTGAGCTTTTATTTAACTTTTTTTAAATATATTTATGTTTTAATTTTTACTTTTTTTTCCAGATCCCCAAGACTTATACCTTTGGAAAAGTTAGGTGATTAACTTTCCAACGGTGCGTCTTGGAGGTCTGTAGCGGTTTAGATGCCTGCCCACATTTCCCTATATTGTCCATTGTTAATTTAAAATAAAGTTGCACAGTGATGTCATCACCTCATTGCGCGTGACGTCACTGCGTGAATCGTGAAGCCCCGGGGATGCCTTTCACTATTCAGGCCAGATCGCTGGGAGCCCTCAGATTGCCCTCAAGGTGGGTGAGTGCTAGCTACGGCTCTGAGCCGTCGTCAGCACCTGACTGGGACAATTTGCAATGGCTTAGAGCCATCGTTAGCACTCAAAGTTAAAGGGACATGAAACCCCAATTTTTTTTCTTTCATGATTCAGAAAGAGAATACAATTTTAAACAACATTCCAATTTACTTCTATTATCTAAATTGCTTCCTTCTTTAGGTATCCTTTGTTGAAGAAATAGCAATGCACATGGGTGAGCCAATCACACGAGGCATCTATGTGTAGCCACCAATCAGTAGCTACTGAACCTATCTAAATATGCTTTCAACAAAGGATATTAAGAGAATTAAGCAAATTAGATAATAGAAATAAATTAGAAAGTTGTTTAAAATTGCTACTCTTTCTAAATCATGAAAGAAAACATTTGGGTTTCATGTCCCTTTAACCATGGGTTTAACAGCTTTCCAAGGGTTAAATAGTTTATTATTAATTTTGTATGTCCCTTTAAAGGGACACTCAGGTCAAATTAAACTTTAATGATTCAAATAGAGCAGCAATTATAAACAACTTTCTCATTTACATTCATTAAAAAAATGCGCACAGTCTTTTTATATTTACACTTTTTGAATCACCAGCTGCTACTGAGCATGTGCAAGAATCACAGAATATACGTATATGCATTTGTGATTGGCTGATGGCTGTCACATGATAAAGGGGGAGTGGAAATAGACATAAGTAAAATTTGTTAGAAAAAAACTAATACTTATTTGAAGTTCAGACTAAGGGGCATATGTATCAAGCTCCGTAAGGAGCTTGATGCTGTCATGGTTTTTTCCTGACTTGTTTGCCATGTGCTGCTGGCAGCCATTTTACTCACCTCTCTTGCTGACTATGGTGCATACTGTGTGATGCTGCTCATTTCCTGTACTTCCTTTTATGGCCAGACTGGTGTGCATCATCCATGTGAGACAGGATGCAGTCTCAGAATTGTGATGTCATCACTTATTATTTAAAGGGCCCCTGTTCAGTATGCTTTGCCCTTGAGTTGTCTCAGACCTGTTTGTGAGAGCTCCTGTGTATTACCTGGATGTCTGACGTCCCTCCAGGTTCCTGATCCCTGGCTTGTTCCTGACTCTGCTGTTCTCCTTGTTCCTGATTCCGGCTCGTCTGACTATTCGCTTTGGCTCCTGACTCGGCTTGTCTGACTACCAGCTCTAGTTTTGACTCCTGACTTGTTATTTGACTTGTGGACTTTTTATTATTTTTTGCTATTAATAAAGGTGTGATTATTTTTGCACTTCTCGTCTCAGTCTGATTCCTGGCACCCTGACATTACGCAAGGGCCATGAATCCTGATGGTGCTAATAATCCACCTTTACCTGCCATAATTTCCAGGATGAATGAACAGGATCACCACTTGGATCAATTTGCACTAGCCCTGCAAACCCTGCTGACTCGCACTGGACATTTGGATCAAAGTGTCCCGTAAGTTATGGCTGCTCCTGTTTCCTCTGCTGCACCTATGTCTACCAGGAGCATGTCCGGTTCTGCACCTCTACCTCAGCGATATGGAGGCGATCTTAATCAGTGCAGAGGGTTTTTTAACCAGGTGGGCATTTACTTTGAGATGTTACCTCAGGCGTTTCTCTCTGACAGAGCTAAGGTGGGATTTCTCATCTCGTTACTCTCTGACACAGCTCTTGCCTGGGCTAATCCCTTGTGGGAGACTAATAAACCTGTGATTTCAAATTACCCTGAATTTGTGGCCTCCTTTCGAAGGGTATTTGATGTTCCAGCTCGCTCCTCTGCTGCTAAACTACTCATGTCCATTCAGCAAGGTACAAGATCTGTTGCTCAGTATGCCATTGAGTTCCGTACGCTTGCAGCAGAGGTAGGCTAGAACAATGAAGCCCTTGTTGCCGCCTTCTTTCATGGGCTCTCTGATGCGATTAAAGACGAAGTTGCTGCCAGAGATTTACCAGAGGATCTCGAGGCATTGGTGTCTTTTTTGATCCTAATTGACATCAGACTAAGTGAGAGGCCTTCTTTTAAGGAGTGCTTGCGGAAGCCTCCTGTACCATTGTCTCCTACGTGTTCATTCCCACCCATGCCTCCCTCTCTTCCCATGCCTCCTGGTCCCGAGTCACCAGGTACTGCTGAGCCGATGCAGTTGGGATTCACACATCTCTCCGCGGCGGAGAAGGCCTTTAGGAGGAGGGAGGGGCTCTGCCTCTATTGTGGGTTACAGGGCCACCTTTTGAAGTCTTGTCCTACACGGCCGGGAAACACTCACACCTAAGGTCCTGTCGGGGGCAGACCTTAGGTGGTTTATCCTTGTCCCCGGAACCGCTAAAGGAGAAACCTTTGGTCATGGTTGTCCTTTCCTGGGTGGACTCCTCCATAGTCACCCAGGCTCTTGTTGACTCGGTCCGTTCCGCTTGCTATTGAGGCCATTGATGGCAGGCCCCTTCAGCCCGCACTCGTTACTCACGAAACCGCTCCGTTGTCCATGGCTGTTGGGGCTCTCCATTTTGAAACCCTCCAGTTCCAGATGATAAACTCTCCGCATTTTCCGGTTGTTCTGGGTTATCCCTGGCTCCAAAAGCACAATCCCAGTCTCGACTGGCGCAGGTCCGAAATTTTGTCGTGGTCTCCGCAATGTATTTCCACTTGTCTTCAGAAACCAGTTAAAGTCTTGTGCACTTCTTCAGTATCTCAATTGCCAGAGGAGTACCGAGAGTTCCTAGACGTTTTTGACAAGGTGTGTGCTGGTACGTTGCCTCCTCACCGGTCTTACGATTGTACCATAGACCTGCAACCCGGAGCCATTCCTCCTTGGGGCCAGGTTTACCCTCTGTCTTTAGCAGAGAATTGTGCTATGGAGGAGTATGTTTCCGATGCCCTGTCACGGGGGATCATCCACAAATCCTGCTCTCCTGCAGGGGCTGGCTTCTTCTTTGTGAAGAAAAAGGGTGGCGAGTTAAGACCATGCATCGATTATAGGGGTCTTAATCATCTTACCATTAAGAATGCTAACCCTATTCTGCTCATTATGGAACTCTTTGACCACCTCAAGGGAGCTACGGTCTTTACTAAGCTTGATTTGAGAGGAGCGTACAATCTCGTTAGGATCAAGGAGGGCCACGAATGGAAAACAGCATTTAACACCAGGAGCGGGCATTATGAGTATCTTGTAATGCCCTTTGGCCTATGTAATGCTCCTGCTGTTTTCCAGGAATTTATTAATGATGTCCTACGAGATATGTTGCAACAGTGTGTTGTGGTATACTTAGACGACATCCTCATACACTCACCCACACTTGAGGCTCATCGTTCTGATGTTACACTGGTTCCATCAGACTCAAGTAACCTTCCTAGGTTATGTTATCTCCGTTGCAGGGTTCTCCATGGATCCTGACAAGTTATCTGCAGTTCTGCAGTGGCCTCGCCCAGTTGGTCTTCGGTCTATTCAATGTTTTTTGGGGTTCGCCAATTACTATAGAAAGTTTATTAAAACTTTTCTTCCTTGGTCAAACCTATCACAGACATGACCCGTAAAGAGAATGATCCACTCCATTGGTCACCTACTGCCATTAAGGCCTTTGATAGTCTTAAGACTGCCTTTGCTGCTGCTCCAGTTCTGGCTCATCCTAACCCTGTCCTGCCTTTCGTTCTTGAGGTCGATGCGTCTGAGACTGGAGTAGGTGCCCTCTTGTCTCAACGTCCTACACCTGACGGTTCCAAGCATCCATGTGGTTTCTTCTCTAAGAAATTGTCTCCAGCGGAGTGCAATTATGAAATTGGCGACAGGCAATTACTGGCCATAATTTTAGCACTCAAGGAATGGAGGCATCTTCTCGAGGGTACTAGCATGCCAGTGCTCATTCTTACTGACCACAAGAATTTAACTTATCTATCTGAAGCAAAACGTTTGTCGCCCCGACAGGCCAGATGGGCGCTATTTTTGTCTCGGTTTAATTATGTGGTCTCCTACCTGCCTGGTAGTAAGAATGTTAGGGCTGATGCCCTCTCTCGACAATTTTCACCTCTGTCCAAGGAGGAGTCTGTACCTACTCCAGTTATACCTCCTGACCATATTTTGGCTACCATACGTACTAATTTGACTTCTCCCTTGGGGGAGGAGATCCTGGCTGCACAAACCAATGCACCTCCTGAGAAACCTAGTGGTAAGTGTTTTGTTCCTGAGAATCTTCGAACTAAACTTTTGCACACTTACCACTATCCTAAAGCCGCAGGTCACCCAGGCAAGAACCAAATGATTTGGTCTGTCACTCGACAATTCTGGTGGCCAGGTCTTCGTTCTGATGTTGCAGCGTATGTTGCCTCCTGCTCAGTTTGTGCACAGAATAAGACTCCTCGACGTCTTCCTGTGGGTCTTCTTCAACCTATTGCTAATGGTGAGCGTCCTTGGACACATCTTTACATGGACTTCATTGTCGAGCTCCCTGTTTCCAATGGCAATACTGTTATCCTTATGGTGGTTGACCGTTTTTCTAAAATGTCACATTGCATTCCCTTGAAGAAGTTGCCTACCGCTCAGGAGCTTGCTTCAATTTTTGCCAGTGAGGTCTTCCGTTTACATGGGTTACCCAAGGAGATAGTGTCTCAGTCTGATTCCTGGCACCCTGACAGATGCCCTCGCCAGAAACAGCAGTTATGAAGCAGCGGTCACAAAGACCACTGCTCCATAACCTGTCCGCTTGCTCTGAGCAGGCAGACAGACATCGCCGGAAATCAACCCGATTGAGTATGATCGGGTTGATTGACACCCCCTGCTGGCGGCCGATTGGCTGCGAGTCTGCAGGGGGCGGCGTTGCACCAGCAGCTCTTGTGATCTGCTGGTGCAATGCTGAATACGGAGAGCATATTGCTCTCCATATTCAGCGAGGTCTGGCGGACCTGATCCGCACTGTCGGATCAGGTCCGACAGACCATTGTTAAATATGGGCCTAAGTGCTATTGCTTTGTCTTATTATCGTGCATTTGTTGATTTAGCAAATCTGCTGTATTGACTGTTCCTTTAATACTGATAAAGACAAATGTTAGGTATTGCTATAATAATGACATCATCTTAACATGTGATAAAATCTAATGTATAAAAACATAATACTGATACAGATTAATATAATACCAGGAGCACGTTACAAAACGGTAAACTGTATACGTATATTAGTTACATCGTGTCTGTGCTGGCTGTGCCCATACTGTTTAATATGATGAAGATAAGATGAAGCTTTCATTTGTTAATATGATCTACATTTTATTTGTTAAATGATTCTTAATGTCAGGACCGGCATGAATCAGTTATTTATGTTAAACCTCAGTGGTACAATAAGTATAATTTATTATGAACAAAGCAGAATGAATAAAACTAATAGGAAAATAAGTTTACTGTGCAGCATAAGATCAAACATAGAAACAACTACTAACATACGCCTAGATTACGAGTCTTGCATTATCCTTAAAAAGCAGCGTTGAGAGGTCCCAACACTGCTTTTTAACGCCCGCTGGTATTACGAGTCTGGCAGGTACAGGTGTACCACTCACTTTTTTTCCACGACTCGAGCATACCGCAAATCCACTTACGTAAATTGCGTATCCTATCTTTTCAATGGGATTTTCCTAACGCCGGTATTACGAGTCTTGGAAAAAGTGAGCGGTACAGCCTCTCCTGTCAAGACTCCTACCGCATTTAAAAGTCAGTAGTTAAGAGTTTTATGGGCTAATGCCGTAACATAAAACTCTTAACTTATGTGCTAAAAAGTACACTAACACCCATAAACTACCTATTAACCCCTAAACCTAATCTGCCGACCGGACATCACCGCCACTTTAATAAATATATTAACCCCTAAACCGCCGCACTCCCACCTCGCAAACACTAGTTAAATTTTATTAACCCCTAATTTGCCGTCCCTAACATCACCGACACCTACCTACAATTATTAACCCCAATCTGCCGCCCCCAACATCGCCACCACTATAATAAAGTTATTAACCCCTAAATCTAAGTCTTACCCTAACCCTAACACCCCCTAACTTAAATATAATTTAAATAAATCTAAATAAATATTCCTATCATTAAATAAATTATTCCTTTTTTAAACTAAATACTTACCTATAAAATAAACCATAAGCTAGCTACAATATAACTAATAGTTACAATGTATCTAGCTTAGGGTTTATTTTTATTTTACAGGCAAGTTTGTATTTATTTTAACTAGGTAGAATAGTTATTAAATAGTTATTAACTATTTAATAACTTCCTAGTTAAAATAAATACAAATTTACCTGTAAAATAAAACCTAACCTAAGTTACAATTACACCTAACACTACACTATAATTAAATAAATTACCTAAATTAACTACAATTAATTACAATTAAATTAAATAAACTAAATTACTAAAAAAACAAACACTAAATTACAGAAAATAATAAAATAATTACAATTTGTTTAAACTAATTACACCTACTCTAATCCCCCTAACAAAATAAAAAAGTCCCCCAAAATACTAAAAATCCCTACCCTACACTAAATTACAAATAGCCCTTAAAAGAATTCTATCAGCCAATCGGAATTAAGGTAGAAAAAATCCTATTGGCTGATCCAATCAGCCAATAGGATTGAGCTTGCATTCTATTGGATGTTCCAATCAGCCAATAGTATGCGAGCTCAATCCTATTGGCTGTTCTAATCAGCCAATAGGATTGAACTTCAATCCTACTGACTGATTGGATCAGCCAATAGGATTTTTTCTACCTTAATTCCAATTGGCTGATAGAATTCTATCAGTCAATTGGAATTGAAGGGACACCATCTTGGATGATGTCATTTAAAGGACCCGTCATTGTTCCAGTCGCCGTCGAACGAAGAGGATGCTCCGTGTCGGATGTCTTGAAGATGGACCCGCTCCACGCCGGATGGATGAAGATAGAAGATGCCGCCTGGATGAAGACTTCTGGCCGTCTGGAGGACCTCTTCTGCCCGGATAGGATGAAGACTTCAGACCGTCTGGAGGACCACTTCTGCCCAGTTGGGTGAAGACGTCTCAAGGTAGGCTGATCTTCAAGGGGGTAGTGTTAGGTTTTATTAAGGGGGGATTGGGTGTGTTTTAGAGTAGGGTTGGGTCTGTGGGTGGTGGGTTTTAATGTCTGGGGGGGTATTGTACTTTTTTTTACAGGTAAAAGAGCTGATTACTTTGGGGCAATGCCCCGCAAAAAGCCCTTTTAAGGGCTATTTGTAATTTAGTATAGGGTAGGGCTCTTTTTATTTTGGGGGGGCTTTTTTTATTTTATTAGGGGGATTAGATTAGGTGTAATTAATTTAAACAAATTGTAATTATTTTATTATTTTCTGTAATTTAGGGTTTGTTTGTTTTCGTACTTTATTTTATTTAATTTAATTGTAATTAATTGTAGTTAATTTAGGTAATTTATTTAATTATAGTGTAGTGTTAGGTGTAATTGTAGCTTCGGTTAGGTTTTATTTTACAGGTATATTTGTATTTATTTTAACTAGGAAGTTATTAGATAGTTAGTAACTATTTAATAACTATTCTACCTAGTTAAAATAAATACAAAGTTGCCTGTAAAATAAAAATAAATCCTAAGATAGCTACAATGTAACTATTAGTTATATTGTAGCTAGCTTAGGGTTTATTTTATAGGTAAGTATTTAGTTTAAAAAAGGAATACTTTATTTAATTATAGGAATATTTATTTAGATTTATTTAAATTATATTTAAGTTAGGGGGGTGTTAGGGTTAGGGTTAGACTTAGGTTTAGGGGTTAATAACTTTAATATAGTGGCGGTGACATTGGGGGCAGCATATTATGGGTTAATTAGTGTAGGTAGGTGTCGGCGACATTGGGGGTGGCAGATTAGGGGTTAATAAATATAATGTAGGGTTCGGCGATGTTGGGGGCAGCAGATTAGGGGTTCATAAGTATAATGTAGGTGGCGGCGGTGTCCGGAGCGGCAGATTAGGGGTTAATAATATAAAGCAGGTGTCGGCAATGTCGGGGGCGGCAGATTAGGGGTTAATAAGTGTAAGATTAGGGGTGTTTAGACTCGGGGTTCATGTTAGGGTGTTAGGTGTAGACATAAATGTGTTTCCCCATAGGAATCAATGAGGCTGCGTTAGAAGCTGAACGCTGCTTTTTTTATTGCAGGTGTTAGGTTTTTTTTCAGCCGGCTCTGCCCCATTGATTCCTATGGGGAAATCATGCACAAGCACGTTTAGCCAGCTTACCGCTACCGTAAGCAGCGCTGGTATTGAGGTGAGATGTGGAGCTAAATTCTGCTCTACGCTCAATTTTTTGCGGCTAACGCCGGGTTTCTAAAGACCCATAATACCAGCGTTACTGTAGGTGAGCGGTGAGCATAAACTGCTCATTAGCCCTGCACACCATTACCGACAAAACTCGTAATCTAGCCGAATGTTATTGTATTATTAAACTGTTCTGCATATTTACGTATGTGTTTAATGCCTGCTAAGGGGTTAAACACATAACTGAATTAATCTCCGGAGTATCAGTGCACGACCTAGCACATCTGGGCCTGGATTAAAAGCCATGCAGTATGGTGCAATATGGCCTTTGCGTGCAGAATTGGCACCTACTTGATATTATAAGTCGTGCGGTATGGCTTTTCCGCAATTGTTATGGCCTTTACCGCAACTATCCATTTCGCATTCAAAGACCTGTAGTTATGTGTTTTGAAACACAAAAAAGTTTCACAAAACACATCAAAAATATGTTGCAAAGTACAGTAACACCCATAAACTACACTATTAACCCCTAAACTGCCATCCCTCCGCATTACAACTAATAAATAAACCTATTAACCCATAAACCACTATCCCCCCACATCACTAGCACTAAATAAAGCTAATAACCCCTATAATGCCACCCCCTACTTTGCAAATACCTAAATGAAACTTTTAACCCTTAAACCTAACATCTCATTGACCAAAATTAAAATACACCTACATTAAAGTTAAAATATACTAACTACCTTAAAATAAATCAAAACTTACCTGTGAAAAAAATGATAACCTAAGCTTAAACTAAAAATAATCTAACATTACTTGTTTTAAAAAATATAAATACAAAAAATAAAAAAGGTACATTAACAAAAAAAAAACAACCTAAAATTACAAAAAAACACTAAAATTACAAAAAATAAAAAACTACCATTACAAAATATATATATATATATATATCCAAAATAATAAAAATTATTCCTATTCTAATACCCCCCCAAAAAAACACCCCAAACAGCCCTTAAAACAGTCCCAAAGCCAACAGATTTTTTTATATTAAAAAAACACCAATTACCCCTAACATTACAACCCCAAACCCCCCAAAATAAAAAACCTTACTAATAAAAACTAATCTAACCATTCCCCCAAAAAGGGCATGCAGCTCTTTTTCAGCCCCCCCCCCAAAAAAAATTCCCTAATCTTAAAAAAAACCACACCAAAAATACAAAAAAATGCTAAATCCCAAATTGGTACTCACCAATGATGAAGTGCGGCGCTCCATCTTCATCCCGGTGGCGAAAGGTCTTCATCCTTCGGCAGAGCATCTTCTCCAATCTTCATCCAAGTAGCAGTCCATCTTCTATCTTCATCCCGGTGTTGACGCAAAGTCATCTGCGACGTCGGTTCTCCTCTTCAGAGCATCGACACAGAGCTCCTCTTGATGTGATCTCAAGCCGCACACTGAAGATTGAATGCAAGGTACCCCTTTTATATGGGGGTACCCTTGCCTTCCTATTGGCTGACAAATTCAAATCATCCAATAGGATGAAAGCATCTATCATCCTATTGGTTGATTTGTATTGAGGTGTTAGGTTTAGGGGTTAATAGCTTAATTTAGTGTTGGCGATGTGGGGGGACCGGGTTTAGGGGTTAATAGCTTTATTTAGTGTTGGCGATGTGGGGGGACAGCGGTTTAGGGGTTATTAGACTAGAGGCTTATGTTAGGGTGTTAGGTTTTTTGATAACTTTCTTTTCTCCATAGACTTCAATGGGGAATGTGAAAATGCAATGGCGACTTCGCAATCGAATTCCAACATTTTTTTCTCTATGGGGGAATACGTGCACAAGCACACTAAGTCGGAACTTAGTTTGTTTGAGGTATATGGGTTATCACAGCATAACACACTGGAAAAGAAAGTTTTATTGCAACTTGTAATGGCGGCGCAATGGAGATTGCGTTACAGCCACATTGCATGCGGTATGTTCGCAATGGATTTACCGTGCAACTTGTAATCCGGGCCTTAGTGAGCCGATGACAAGAGACAAATATGTGCAGCCACCAATCAGCTGCTAGCTCCCATAAGTTTATTGCTGCCACTGAGCATACCTAAAGGCTACAAAAAGAAGCAAACAAATGTGATAATAGGAAGTAAAGGGAAAAGTGTTCTGTCTGATTCAGGTGAGGTTCATTCTGACTTTTATGTCCTGTATCCCTTGCAAGCACCAGTCATGTAAAAATGATATGCGGTAATAAAGAGTGCAGGAACTATTAACATTAGACTGTCTATGACAGACATTTTATTATTAACTAGCATATAAATATATTATTATTATTATTATTATTATTTATTATTAGTACTATTATTATTATTATCTATTATTAGTACTATTATTATTATTTATTGTTATTATTATTATTATTATTATTAGTATTATTAGTGTTACTATTATTATTATTGTTACTACTATTATTATTATTATTATTATTATTATTTATTATTAGTACTATTATTATTATTATTATTTATTATTATTATTTATTATTAGTATTATTATTTATTATTAGTACTATTATTATTATTATTTATTGTTATTATTGTTATTATTATTATTATTAGTACTATTATTATTATTATTATTTATTGTTATTATTGTTATTATTATTATTATTAGTACTATTATTATTATTATTTATTGTTATTATTGTTATTATTATTATTATTATTGTTATTATTATTATTATTATTATTACTATTACTATTATTATTATTATTTATTGTTATTTTGTTATTATTATTATTATTACTATTATTATTGTTACTACTATTATTATTTATTATTATTAGTACTATTATTATTATTATTATTTATTATTATTATTTATTATTAGTACTATTATTATTATTTATTGTTATTATTGTTATTATTATAATTATTATTGTTATTATTATAGTTGTTATTATTATTATTACTGTTATTATTATAACTATTAATCTTATTACTATTATTACTGTTATTATTATTACTATTAATATTATTATTATTATTACTATTATTATTGTTACTATTATGTATTGTTATTATTATTATTATTATTATTATTATTATTATTGTTATTATTGTTATTATTATTACTATTATTATTATAACTATTAGAATTATTATTATTATTACTATTATTATTATTATTATTATTACTATTATGTATTGTTATTATTATTACTATTATTATTGTTATTATTGTTATTATTATTACTATTATTATTATAACTATTAGAATTATTATTATTATTACTATTAATATTATTATTATTATTACTATTATTATTGTTACTATTATGTATTGTTATTATTATTACTATTATGTATTGTTATTATTATTACTATTATTATTGTTATTATTGTTATTATTATTACTGTTATTATTATAACTATTACAACTATTATTATTATTATTATTATTACTATTAATATTATTATTATTATTACTATTATTATTGTTACTATTATGTATTGTTATTATTATTACTATTATTATTGTTATTATTGTTATTATTATTACTGTTATTATTATAACTATTACAACTATTATTATTATTATTATTATTATTATTATTATTATTACTAATCATAGTAATAATAACATTAATTAAAATAATTATATTGTGTAGCAGTTAACAATAAGTAATCCTATTAATTTGCTACAAATGCAGATATTAAGTAAGCAGCATATACAAATATTTCTTATAAATCAATATGATGTGTTGTTCCTTTTCTGACACAATAACTACAGGGCTGTGTCACTAACAAACTACAAGAACATAAACCCAACTGGTTAGACAAGATCAGGGCAGTGTGGGAGGAAATAATCACCACTTAATAGGTGTTCAGGAATTTGTTTTGAAATTATAAGCATAAAAATGTGTCTCATTACCGTGAAATCGGGATTTGTTTTGTTTATTTAGACTGGCAGAGAGAGATGGTTATTCTGCTGTTTAATGCCCTCTCTTTACAGACACCGGTACAACATACATCAGGAATTGTTATTGTTTAGCTTTGCTTGGTAGAGCTGGACTTATGTTTTATAGGTTTAGATTTATCTAATTATTCTGGTTAGTTCATTCATATACTTAACTCTAGCTTGGGTTGTGCATTGCCTGGGCAGTATGCATCATCACAATAGCATATGGTCACATTTTCGAAGTGAACATTTTATAAGTGAGGCATTAAGATAAGATTTATACCCAGTACTCACCACAGTGCTGCTAATTAAGACAGAAATCTGCCAATTGACATCTGCGGAAGAAATGCACACAACATCAAGCTAACCATATTATCTCTCTTCTGCTTTCAGGTACGTGAATAGAGTCCTTGTTTATCTGCAAACTATTCACTGCATTCTGTTGTTTTTTTCTCTCTCCTGTAACTCTCTATTGGTACGTGAATAGAGTCCCTGTTCATCTGCAAACTATTCACTGCATTCTGGTGTTTTCTCCTCTCCTGTAACTCTCTTTTGGTACGTGAATAGAGTCCCTGTTCATCTGCAAACTATTCACTGCATTCTGTTGTTTTTTTCTCTCTTGTAACTCTCTATTGGTACGTGAATAGCTTCCCTGTTCATCTGCAAACTATTCACTGCATTCTGTTGTTTTTTTCTCTCTTGTAACTCTCTATTGGTACGTGAATAGCTTCCCTGTTCATCTGCAAACTATTCACTGCATTCTGTTGTTTTTTTCTCTCTCCTGTAATTCTCTATTGGTACGTGAATAGCTTCCCTGTTCATCTGCAAACTATTCACTGCATTCTGTTGTTTTTTTCTCTCTTGTAACTCTCTATTGGTACGTGAATAGCTTCCCTGTTCATCTGCAAACTATTCACTGCATTCTGTTGTTTTTTTCTCTCTCCTGTAATTCTCTATTGGTATGTGAATAGAATCCCTGTTCATCTGTAAACTATTCACTGCATTCTGTTGTTTTTTTTCTCTCTCTTGTAACTCTCTTTTGGTACGTGAATAGAGTCCCTGTTCATCTGCAAACTATTCACTGCATTCTAGTGTTTTCTCCTCTCCTGTAACTCTCTTTTGGTACGTGAATAGAGTCCCTGTTCATCTGCAAACTATTCACTGCATTCTGGTGTTTTCTCCTCTCCTGTAACTCTCTTTTGGTACGTGAATAGAGTCCCTGTTCATCTGCAAACTATTCACTGCATTCTGGTGCTTTCTTCTCTCCTGTAACTCTCTTTTGGTACGTGAATAGAGTCCCTGTTCATCTTCAAACTATTCACTGCATTCTGGTGTTTTCTCCTCTCCTGTAACTCTCTTTTGGTACATGAATAGAGTCCCTGTTCATCTGCAAACTATTCACTGCATTCTGGTGCTTTCCGCACTCTTGTAACTCTATTTTGGTATGTGTATATGTATATTGAGCCTATGATTTTAGGTTGTTAAATAGGTCCTGCATTTATTGTAATGTTATTCCCAATGCCTTATTTCTAATGTTTTGTTAATTGCCATGTGATGTTTAATCCTTATCAATACTTGATATTATTCTTAAATTTATAGCTGTCGTATGCCACAGCTTCAACCTCCTCCAAATGTTACTGTCTTGTTTATCTTAACTTATCTTACCCTGACCTGACCAGGATCTAACTTTTCAATTGGACTTTTAAATTGTCTTGACTTAGCCATCAACTAATTTAGTGGACCAGCTGACTGCCCTGCCTATATACTTAACTCTTGTTTGGGCTGTGCATTGCCTGGTCAGTGTGCATTGTCAGAATAGCATATGTTTACATTTCTAAAGTGAACATTTTATAAGTGAGGCGATAAGATAAGAATTATACAAGAATTGGACAAGGGGCAAGACACAAGGCACGTACTCATATAATGTTGTATTTTAAGTATCTCATTGTTTCCTCATGCAAGTGCTGCTGTAATACTCTGTTTTATGTGTTTATTTGGTTCCCACTTTTGTAAAAACGCTCAATGTATTCATATTCCTTTTTGCTACCTCTTTTTTCTATAACAAACAACTTTACTCAATTACTTCTTCCCCCTCACCACCTGCACTGTTCATTAGCCCATCTCTCTTAAACTCACCTTACTTTTGTGCTCATGAACTTTACACATTCCTAAACACCCTCTCTCCCCCTGCACCTCATCCCAAAAACATGCTCATCTGGCCCCTCCTACCATAGCTTGGAAATTACACACTAATGTCCTCTCACTACCTTAAGCTAAATCTCTCCAAAACGGAGCTCCTTTTTTTCCCCCCTTCTTCTAAAATTTCCACCCCCCATCTCTCTATAACTGTAGACAACTCCATCATTACCCCTACTCCGCATGCCCGATGTCTTGGGGACACATTTGACTCAGATCTTTATTTCACTCCTCACATTCAGTCCTTGGCTAAAGCCTGCCACTTCCACCTTAAAAACATCTCTAAAATTAGACTTTTTCTTACACAAGATACAACTAAGATTTTAATCCACTCTCTCCTCCTTTCCCGCCTCGATTACTGCAACTCCATCCTCTCTGGTTTCCCTAGCTGCCACCTAGCTCCTTTACAATACATAATGAATGCCTCTGCCAGGCTCATCTTCCTTTCACGTCGCTCTTCATCTGCAACACCTCTCTGCCAATCCCTTCACTGGCTTCCTCTTGCCTCTAATATTAAACACAAAAATCTGATTCTGATATACAAAGCCCTCAACTGCACTGCTCACCCCTATATCTCAGACCTTGTCTCCAGACACTCTCCCTCCCGTCCCCTTCGCTCTGCTCATGACCTCCTACTCTCCTCCTCTCTTGACACCTCATCACACTCCCGTTTACAGGACTTTTCCAGACTGACTCCCATCTTGTGGAACTCTCTACCTCACTCCGCAAGACTCTCCGCTAGTTTTGAAAGCTTCAAGTGCTCCCTAAAGACTCTACTGTTCAGGGATGCATACAACCTACACTAACCTTTCTTTATACCAGTTCCTCTCCTCCATTCCTATCTCCTGAACCCCCTTAGCATGTAAGCCTAAGAGCCAAACTGTTTGCAGATCACCTTCATAAGAGTTGACTACAACAGTGCAACTCTCGGCAGGGCCCTCTACCCATTTGATCCCTATAAATGTTACCTTGTATACCGCCTATGTTTATAGTGCTGCAGAATCTGTTGGCGCTCTACAAATAACTGATAATAATAATAATAATAATAAATCTCAAAAGATTTTCATGTATACAGTATGAAAACTGAAATACTAAGATTAGATGATAGACAGACAGGTAGACAAGAACACAGATGATATATAGAAAGATAGATAGATAGATAGATAGATAGATAGATAGATAGAAACAGTCTTGTGAAAAATAAAATACACCTCTTTGAATTCTATGGTTTTGCGTATCAGGACATAATACAAATCATCTGGTCCTTTGCAGGACTTAAAATTAGGCACATACAACCTGAGATGAACAACAACACATGACATATTAATTTATTTGTTTAACAAAAATAAAGCCAAAAGGGAGAAGCCATGTGTGTACTCAGTTTTTCTCATTACGATTGATAGCGAGATAGATAAAGATAGATAGATAGATAGATAGATAGAACATGATTTGTTCTCTTGGTATTCTTTGTTTAAAACCATACCTACTAAGGCTCAGGAGATGGGAACTAGCTGCTGATTGGTGGCTGCATATATATGCCTTTGTCATTGGCTCACCTGATGTGGTCAGCTAGTTACCAGCAGTGCATTGCTGCTCCTTCCACAAAGGATACCAAGAAAATAAAGCTAAATTTATAGCAGAAAACAAATTGGAAAGTTGTTTAAAACTGTATGTTCTATCTGAATCATAAAAGAAAAACATCTGGGTTTTATGTCCCTTTAAGTCTGGTTTGGCTTTTCCAGATAAGGGAACTGGTGGGTGGTATGTGGCAAACAATGTGTTAATCTGTTCTAATAAAATTCAGACTCTGCTGATATATTAATCTATTAGATGACTGCAGAAATATGTTGTTATTTCCAGGTGTTTACTGTCTCTTTATCCCTATATGTAAGTAAAAAAACACCCCCATAATCCATTCATAATACTGATCTGACGAGATTCCTAGACATCTAACACGGGGTTAATGCGTCATTTTCATTTCTTATGACACTGAGGCAGGTGACAGCATTAAACAAAAGCAAAAATGTCACCAAAATAGGTTTGTCACTCACTGGGGTGGGGAGATACAGTAGATTGCAGATAATTAGACACATTTGTTAGCTATTAGCCATCAGAGCAAAGGTCTGAGAGTGGAGGGGAATTATTTACATAATCTAGAATATTAAGGGTTAAAAACTAGAATAAAAATAGCCATAGCAAGTACAAACAATGACCACTACATTATAGTCCTATACAGAGATATGCAGTAATTACATGTTGTTATATACACACGCATGCGCTAATGACACATACAAACAATAACTGCTACATTATAGTTCTATACAGAGATATGCAGTAATTACATGTTGTTGTATACACACGCATGCGCTAATGACACATACAAACAATAACTGCTACATTATAGTTCTATACAGAGATATGCAGTAATTACATGTTGTTGTATACACACGCATGCGCTAATGACACATACAAACAATAACTGCTACATTATAGTTCTATACAGAGATATGCAGTAATTACATGTTGTTGTATACACACGCATGTGCTAATGACACGTACAAACAATGACTACTACATTATAGTCCTATGCAGAGATATGCAGTAATTACATGTTGTTGTATACTCACGCATGTGCTAATGACAAGTACAACGACTACTACATTATAGTCCTATACAGAGATATGCAGTAATTACATGTTGTTGTATACACACGCATGCGCTAATGACACGTACAAACAATGACTACTACATTATAGTCCTATACAGAGATATGCAGAAATTAGATGTTGTTATATACACACGCATGCGCTAATGACACGTACAATGACTACTACATTATAGTCCTATACAGAGATATGCAGTAATTACATGTTGTTGTATACACACGCATGCGCTAATGACACGTACAAACAATGACCACTATATTATAGTCCTATACAGAGATATGCAGTAATTACATGTTGTTATATACACACGCATTCGCTAATGACACGTACAAACAATAACTGCTACATTTTCGCCTAGATTACGAGTCTTGCATTAGCCTTAAAAAGCAGCGTTGAGAGGTCCCAACGCTGCTTTTTAACGCCCGCTGGTATTACGAGTCTTGCAGGTACAGGTGTACAGCTCACTTTTTTTCCGCGATTCGAGCATACCGCAATTCCACTTACGTCAATTGCGTATCCTGTCTTTTTAATGGGATTTGCCTAACGCCGGTATTACGAGTCTTGGAAAAAGTGAGCGGTACAGCCTCTCCTGTCAAGACTCCTACCGCATTTAAAAGTCAGTAGTTAAGAGTTTTATGGGCTAACGCCGTAACATAAAACTCTTAACAAAAGTGATAAAAAGTACACTAACACCCATAAATAACCTATTAACCCCTAAACCGAGGCCCCCCGCACATCGCAAACACTTACATTTTTAACCCCTAATCTGCCGACCGGACATCGCCGCTACTTCAATAAATATATTAACCCCTAAACCGCCGCACTCCCACCTCGCAAACATTAGTTACATTTTATTAACCCCTAATCTGCTGTCCCTAACATCACTGACACCTACCTACATTTATTAACCAATAATCTGCTGCCCCCAACGTCGCAGCAACTATATTAAATTTATTAACCCCAAAATCTAAGTCTAACCCTAACACCCCCTAACTTAGTTACTAACTATTTAATACCTTCCTAGTTAAAATAATTACAAATGTACCTGTAAAATAAACCCTAACCTAAGTTACAATTACACCTAACACTACACTATAATTAAATTAATTACCTAAACTAACTACAATTAATTACAATTAAATTAAATAAACTAACAAACACTAAATTACAGAAAATAATAAAATAATTACAATTTTTTTAAACTAATTACACCTAATCTAATCCCCCTAATAAAATAAAAAAGCCCCCCAAAATAATAAAAATCCCTACCCTATACTAAATTACAAATAGCCCTTAAAAGGGCCTTTCGCGGGGCATTGCCCCAAAGTAATCAGCTCTATTACCTGTAAAAAAAAAGACAATACCCCCCCAACATTATAACCCACCACCCACACACCCAACCCTACTCTAAAACCCACCCAATACTCCCTTAAAAAAAACTAACACTAACCCCTTGAAGATCACCCTACCTTGAGACGTCTTCACCCAGCCGGGCAGAAGTGGTCCTCCAGATGGGCAGAAGTCTTCATCCGATCCGGGCAGAAGAGGACCTCCAGACAGGCAGAAGTCTTCATCCAGACAGCATCTTCTATCTTCATCCATCCGGAGCGGAGCGGGTCCATCTTCAAGCCATCTGACGTGGAGCATCCTCTTCCATCCGACGACTATCACCAAATGACGGTACCTTTAAGTGACGACATCCAAGATTGTGTCCCTTCAATTCCGATTGGCTGATAGAATTCTATCAGCCAATCGGAATTAAGGTAGAAAAAATCCTATTGGCTGATGCAATCAGCCAATAGGATTGAAGTTCAATCCTATTGGCTGATCCAATCAGGCAATAGGATTGAGCTTGCATTCTATTGGCTGATTGGAACAGCCAATAGAATGCGAGCTCAATCCTATTGGCTGATAGCAGCGCTGGTATTGAGGTGAGATGTGGAGCTAAATTCTGCTCTACGCTCACCTTTTTGTGACTAACGCCGGGTTTAAAAAAACCTGTAATACCAGCGGTACTTTAGGTGAACGGTGAGGGAAAACTGTGCGTTAACACCGCACCTCTGTTATCGCAAAACTCATAATCTAGATGTATAGTTCTATACAGAGAAATACAGTAATTACAAGTTGTTGTATACACACGTATGCGCTAATGACACGTACAAACAATGACTGCTACATTATAGTTCTATACAGAGATATGCAGTAATTACATGTTGTTGTATACACACGCATGCGCTAATGACACGTACAAACAATGACTGCTACATTATAGTTCTATACAGAGATATGCAGTAATTACATGTTGTATACACACGCATGTGCTAATTACAAGTACAAACAATGACTGCTACATTATAGTTCTATACAGAGATATGCAGTAATAACACATGGTTGTATACACACACATGTGCAAATGACACGTACAAACAATGACTGCTACATTATAGTTCTATACAGAGGTATGTAGTAATTACATGTTGTTGTATACACACGCATGCGCTAATGGCAAGTACAAACAATGACTACTACATTATAGTTCTATACAGAGATATGCAGTAATTACATGTTGTTGTATACACACGCATGTGCTAATGGCAAGTACAAACAATGACTACTACATTATAGTTCTATACAGAGATATGCAGTAATTAGATGTATACACACGCATGTGCTAATGACACGTACAAACAATGACTGCTACATTATAATTCTATACAGAGATATGCAGTAATTAGATGTTGTTGTATACTCACGCATGCGCTAATGACAAGTACAAACAATGATTACTACATTATAGTTCTATACAGAAATATGCAGTAATTACATGATGTTGTATACACATGCATGTGCTAATGAAAAGTACAAACAATGACTACTACATTATAGTTCTATACAGAGATATGCAGTAATTAGATGTATACACACGCATGCGCTAATTACAAGTACAAACAATGACTGCTACATTATAATTCTATACAGAGATATGCAGTAATTAGATGTTGTTGTATACTCACGCATGCGCTAATGACAAGTACAAACAATGATTACTACATTATAGTTCTATACAGAAATATGCAGTAATTACATGATGTTGTATACACATGCATGTGCTAATGAAAAGTACAAACAATGACTGCTACATTATAGTTCTATACAGAGATATGCAGTAATTAAATGTTGTATACACACGCATGCGCTAATGACAAGTACAAACAATGACCACTACATTAACATTCTGTACAGAGATTTGCAATAATTAAATGTTGTTGTATACACATGCATGTGCTAATAACAAGTACAAACAAAAAATACTACATTATAGTTCTATACAGAGATATGCAGTAACTACATGTTGTTGTTTACACATGTACTTATGACATGTAAAAACAATCAGCTAGATTACGAGGCTAGAGGCTATGCGGTGCTAACAAGCAGTTTTTTCTCACCGCTCACTTTCCTACAGCTCTGGTATTACAGGTTTTTACAAACCCGGCGTTAAAAGACAAGAAGTGAGCGTTGAGCAAAATTTTGCTCATTACCGCACTCCAATACCACCGCGGCTTAAATCAGCGGTGAGCTGGTCGTACGTGCTCGTGCAAGATTTCCCCATAGGAATCAACGGGGAGAGCCGGCTGAGAAAAAGTCTAATACCTGCAAAAAAAGAAGAGTAAAACTGACTAACGCAGCCCCATTGATTCCTATGGGGAAATAAAATGTATGTCTTCACCTAACACCCTAACATGAACCCCGAGTCTAAACACCCCTAATCTTACACTTATTAACCCTAATCTGCCGCCCCCAACATCACCGACACCTACATTATATTGATTAACCCCTAATCTGCTGCTCAGGACACCGCCGCCACCTACATTATGCCTATGAACCCCTAATCTGCTGCCCCCAACATCGCTGACACCTACTTTTAATTTATTAACCCCTACTCTGCCGCCCCCAATGTCGCCGCCACCTAACTACACTTATTAACCCCTAATCTGCCGCCGCCAACGTCCCCGCCACTATAATAAAGTTATTAACCCCTAAACCTAAGTCTAACCCTAACACCCCTAACTTAAATATAATTTAAATAAATCTAAATAAAATTACTATAATTAACTACATTATTCCTATTTAAAACTAAATACTTACCTATAAAATAAACTCTAAGCTAGCTACAATCTTACTAATAGTTACATTGTAGCTAGCTTAGGGTTTATTTTTATTTTACAGGCAAGTTTGTATTTATTTTAACTAGGTAGAATAGTTATTAAATATCTATTAACTATTTAATAACTACCTAGCTAAAATAAATACAAAAGTACCTGTAAAATAAGATCTAACCTAAGTTACAATAACACCTGTGATAGACCCCTCTGTCAGTACTGGAAGGGTTAACTTTGTTCAGCTTTGAGAAACTATTTTCTGAAAACAGGTTTCCTGACATCAGCTATTGTTTACTGTAATTAAGTTTAAGTGATAAGCGTTCACATTGTTTAATCACCTCCAGAGAGCAGACTGCCAGGTGATAAGAAGGACTCCATTGTTTTCTTGTGTTTAAATTGTTTATTTGGTTAAGTAATGTAATTCTTTTGTATCATGTAAAAGGGCGCCTTCCCTCTATCTAATGTACAATACTCTTCCAACCCCCCCCCCCCCCCCCCCGTCTGGTCTCAGACCTGCATAAATCCTGGGCATATAGCCCTCAATAAAGTACATTCTGTTTCACCCTCAAGATGGTGCCTGGTCTCATGTTTGGGGGGAATTAGCTGGGTTTGTGTGTGTTGCTGGTCCCGCATTCAGGGCATCTTTCATCTGGTATTAACCCTTGGTATCCGGGTGATACCATAACAAAACCTAACACTACACTATAATTAAATACATTTACTAAATTAAATACAATTACCTAAATTAAATTAGTTTAAGTAGAACCCCCCCACTAAAATACAGAAAATAATAAACAAATTACAGATATTTAAACTAATTACACCTAATCTAATAGCCCTATCAAAATAAAGAAAAGCTCCCCCCCTAAATAAAAAAAAACCCTAGCCTAAACTAAACTACCAATAGCCCTTAAAAGGGCCTTTTGCGGGGCATTGCCCCAAAGTAATCAGCTCTTTTACCTGTAAAAAAAAATACAAACAACCCCCAACAGTAAAACCCACCACCAACACAAACAACCCCCCAAATAAAATACTATCTAAAAAAACCTATGTGTGTATACACACACATGCGCTAATGAAACGTACAAACAATGACTACTACATTATAATTCTATACAGAGATATGCAGTAATTACATGTTGTATACACACGCATGCGCTAATGACAAGTACAAACAATGACTACTACATTATAATTCTATACAGAGATATGCAGTATTTACATGTTGTTGTATACACACGCATGCTCTAATGACAAGTACAAACAATGACTACTACATTATAGTTCTATACAGAGATATGCAGTAATTAGATGTTGTTGTATACACACGCATGCGCTAATGACACGTACAAACAATGACTGCTACATTATAGTTCTATACAGAGATATGCAGTAATTACATGTTGTATACACACGCATGTGCTAATTACAAGTACAAACAATGACTGCTACATTATAGTTCTATACAGAGATATGCAGTAATAACACATGGTTGTATACACACACATGTGCAAATGACACGTACAAACAATGACTGCTACATTATAGTTCTATACAGAGGTATGCAGTAATTACATGTTGTTGTATACACACGCATGCGCTAATGGCAAGTACAAACAATGACTACTACATTATAGTTCTATACAGAGATATGCAGTAATTACATGTTGTTGTATACACACGCATGTGCTAATGGCAAGTACAAACAATGACTACTACATTATAGTTCTATACAGAGATATGCAGTAATTAGATGTATACACACGCATGTGCTAATGACACGTACAAACAATGACTGCTACATTATAATTCTATACAGAGATATGCAGTAATTAGATGTTGTTGTATACTCACGCATGCGCTAATGACAAGTACAAACAATGATTACTACATTATAGTTCTATACAGAAATATGCAGTAATTACATGATGTTGTATACACATGCATGTGCTAATGAAAAGTACAAACAATGACTACTACATTATAGTTCTATACAGAGATATGCAGTAATTAGATGTATACACACGCATGCGCTAATTACAAGTACAAACAATGACTGCTACATTATAATTCTATACAGAGATATGCAGTAATTAGATGTTGTTGTATACTCACGCATGCGCTAATGACAAGTACAAACAATGATTACTACATTATAGTTCTATACAGAAATATGCAGTAATTACATGATGTTGTATACACATGCATGTGCTAATGAAAAGTACAAACAATGACTGCTACATTATAGTTCTATACAGAGATATGCAGTAATTAAATGTTGTATACACACGCATGCGCTAATGACAAGTACAAACAATGACCACTACATTAAAATTCTGTACAGAGATTTGCAATAATTAAATGTTGTTGTATACACATGCATGTGCTAATAACAAGTACAAACAAAAAATACTACATTATAGTTCTATACAGAGATATGCAGTAACTACATGTTGTTGTTTACACATGTACTTATGACATGTAAAAACAATCAGCTAGATTACGAGGCTAGAGGCTATGCGGTGCTAACAAGCAGTTTTTTCTCACCGCTCACTTTCCTACAGCTCTGGTATTACAGGTTTTTACAAACCCGGCATTAAAAGACAAGAAGTGAGCGTTGAGCAAAATTTTGCTCATTACCGCACTCCAATACCACCGCGGCTTAAATCAGCGGTGAGCTGGTCGTACGTGCTCGTGCAAGATTTCCCCATAGGAATCAACGGGGAGAGCCGGCTGAGAAAAAGTCTAATACCTGCAAAAAAAGAAGAGTAAAACTGACTAACGCAGCCCCATTGATTCCTATGGGGAAATAAAATGTATGTCTTCACCTAACACCCTAACATGAACCCCAAGTCTAAACACCCCTAATCTTACACTTATTAACCCTAATCTGCCGCCCCCAACATCACCGACACCTACATTATATTGATTAACCCCTAATCTGCTGCTCAGGACACCGCCGCCACCTACATTATGCCTATGAACCCCTAATCTGCTGCCCCCAACATCGCTGACACCTACTTTTAATTTATTAACCCCTACTCTGCCGCCCCCAATGTCGCCGCCACCTAACTACACTTATTAACCCCTAATCTGCCGCCGCCAACGTCCCCGCCACTATAATAAAGTTATTAACCCCTAAACCTAAGTCTAACCCTAACCCTAACACCCCTAACTTAAATATAATTTAAATAAATCTAAATAAAATTACTATAATTAACTACATTATTCCTATTTAAAACTAAATACTTACCTATAAAATAAACTCTAAGCTAGCTACAATCTTACTAATAGTTACATTGTAGCTAGCTTAGGGTTTATTTTTATTTTACAGGCAAGTTTGTATTTATTTTAACTAGGTAGAATAGTTATTAAATATCTATTAACTATTTAATAACTACCTAGCTAAAATAAATACAAAAGTACCTGTAAAATAAGATCTAACCTAAGTTACAATAACACCTGTGATAGACCCCTCTGTCAGTACTGGAAGGGTTAACTTTGTTCAGCTTTGAGAAACTATTTTCTGAAAACAGGTTTCCTGACATCAGCTATTGTTTACTGTAATTAAGTTTAGGTGATAAGCGTTCACATTGTTTAATCACCTCCAGAGAGCAGACTGCCAGGTGATAAGAAGGACTCCATTGTTTTCTTGTGTTTAAATTGTTTATTTGGTTAAGTAATGTAATTCTATTGTATCATGTAAAAGGGCGCCTTCCCTCTATCTAATGTACAATACTCTTCCAACCCCCCCCCCCCCCCCCCCCCGTCTGGTCTCAGACCTGCATAAATCCTGGGCATATAGCCCTCAATAAAGTACATTCTGTTTCACCCTCAAGATGGAGCCTGGTCTCATGTTTGGGGGGAATTAGCTGGGTTTGTGTGTGTTGCTGGTCCCGCATTCAGGGCATCTTTCATCTGGTATTAACCCTTGGTATCCGGGTGATACCATAACAAAACCTAAAACTACACTATAATTAAATACATTTACTAAATTAAATACAATTACCTAAATTAAATTAAATTAGTTTAAGTAGAACCCCCCCACTAAAATACAGAAAATAATAAACAAATTACAGATATTTAAACTAATTACACCTAATCTAATAGCCCTATCAAAATAAAAAAAAGCTCCCCCCCTAAATAAAAAAAAACCCTAGCCTAAACTAAACTACCAATAGCCCTTAAAAGGGCCTTTTGCGGGGCATTGCCCCAAAGTAATCAGCTCTTTTACCTGTAAAAAAAAATACAAACAACCCCCAACAGTAAAACCCACCACCAACACAAACAACCCCCCAAATAAAATACTATCTAAAAAAACCTATGTGTGTATACACACACATGCGCTAATGAAACGTACAAACAATGACTACTACATTATAATTCTATACAGAGATATGCAGTAATTACATGTTGTATACACACGCATGCGCTAATGACAAGTACAAACAATGACTACTACATTATAATTCTATACAGAGATATGCAGTATTTACATGTTGTTGTATACACACACATGCTCTAATGACAAGTACAAACAATGACTACTACATTATAGTTCTATACAGAGATATGCAGTAATTAGATGTTGTTGTATACACACGCATGCGCTAATGACAAGTACAAACAATGACTACTACATTATAATTCTATACAGAGATATGCAGTATTTACATGTTGTTGTATACACACGCATGCTCTAATTACAAGTACAAACAATGACTACTACATTATAGTTCTATACAGAGATATGCAGTAATTACATGTTGTTGTATACACACACATACGCTAATGACAAGTACAAACAATGACTACTATATTATAATTCTATACAGAGATATGCAGTAATTCCTGGTTTCTCAACAGCCGGGCCGTGGCCCAGTACCGGGCCGGGATAGCCCTGCTGGTGGGCCCTTACCTGTCATGCCCCCACTGCACACTCTTACCCCACCGCTAACCAGGTGCAAGGAACACTGTCTCACACTGACCAAAATTTATTAAATGGTATGCAAATGTACATGATAGCCTTCCTGCCCTGCCCCAACAGGCCCCTCATCCTACAGAGCCAGGACCCCCAACATTAAGGGCCAGAGAAAGGACACCCAACCTCCAGGGCCAGACCTCACACTCCATGGCCCTCACAGCGACAGACCCCTGCCAGGGCCCCCACTAAACCCACACTTATTTACTGATAGGGCAACTGAAAACTCCAGCTTAAGGAATGCACCAAGATCCGTGGAGATACCATTTGTGGGCCCCCCTACTTGCTGGTCCCTCGGCCCAGGTCCTATTTGCCTGGCTGATCAGCCCGCCCCTGCTGCTCACTATATAGATATAGATATAGATATATATATATATATATATATATATATATATATATATATAAACTACTGGGCCCCGGACATGTCTAGCTAAAATTTACCGGGCCTTGAGGTCACTTTGGTTGAGAACCACTGCAGTAATTAGATGTTGTATACACACACATGCGCTAATGACACGTACAAACAATGACTACTACATTATAATTCTATACAGAGATATGCAGTAATTAGATGTTGTATACACACACATGCGCTAATGACACGTACAAACAATGACTACTACATTATAATTCTATACAGAGATATGCAGTAATTAGATGTTGTATACACACACATGCGCTAATGACAAGTACAAACAATGACTACTACATTATAATTCTATACAGAGATATGCAGTAATTAGATGTTATTGTATACTCACGCATGCGCTAATGACAAGTACAAACAATGACTACTACATTATAGTTCTATACAGAGATATGCAGTAATTACATGTTGTTGTATACACATGCATGCGCTAATGACAAGTACAAACAATGACTACTACATTATAATTCTATACAGAGATATGCAGTAATTAGATGTTGTGTACTCACGCATGCGCTAGTGACACGTAAAAACAGTGACTACTACATTATAGTGCTATACAGAAATATGTAGTAATTACATGTTGTTGTATACACGCATGCGCTAATTACTAGTATAAACAATGACTGCTACATTATAGTTCTATACAGAGATATGCAGTAATTAGATGCTGTTGTATACACACGCATACGCTAATGACATGTACAAACAATAACCACATTATAGTTCTATACAGAGATATGCAGTAATTACATGTTGTTGTATACACACGCATACGCTAATGAAATGTACAAACAATAACCACATTATAGTTCTATACAGAAATATGCAGTAATTAGACATGGTTATATACACGCGCATGCGCTAATGACACTTACAAAGAATGACTGCTACATTATAGTTATACAGAGATATGCAGTAATTACATGTTGTTGTCACACGCATGCGCTGATGACAAGTAAAAACAATGACTACTACATTATAATTCACATGCATGCACTAATGACACGTACAAACAATAACCACATTATAGTTCTTTACGGAGATATGCAGTAATTACATGTTGTATACACACACATGCGCTAATGACACTTACAAAGAATGACTACTACATTATACTTCTATAAAGATATATGCATTAATTAGATGTTGTTGTATACACACACATGCGCTAATGACAAGTACAATGACTACTACATTATACTTCTATAAAGAGATATGCATTAATTAGATGTTGTTGTATACACACACATGCGCTAATGACACTTACAAACAATAACTGCTACATTATAGTTCTATAAAGAGATATGCATTAATTTGATGTTGTATACACACACATGCACTAATGATACGTACAAGCAATGACTACTACATTATAGTTCTATACAGAGATATGCAGTAATTAGACATGGTTGTATACACACACATGCGCTAATGACACTTACAAAGAATGACTACTACATTATAGTTCTATACAGAGATATGCAGTAATTAGATGTTGTTGTATACACACACATGCACTAATGATACGTACAAACAATGACTACTACATTATAGTTCTATACAGAGATATGCAGTAATTAGACATGGTTGTATACACACACATGCGCTAATGACACTTACAAAGAATGACTGCTACATTATAGTTATACAGAGATATGCAGTAATTACATGTTATTGTATACACACGCATGCGCTGATAACAAGTAAAAACAATGACTGCTACATTATAATTCTATACAGAGATATGAAGTAATTAGATGTTGTATACACACGCATGCGCTGATGACAAGTTAAAACAATGACTACTACATTATAATTCTATACAGAGATATGCAGTAATTACATGTTGTATACACACGCATGCGCTGATGACAAGTAAAAACAATGACTACTACATTATAATTCTATACAGAGATATGAAGTAATTAGATGTTGTATACACACGCATGCGCTGATGACAAGTAAAAACAATGACTGCTACATTATAATTCTATACAGAGATATGAAGTAATTAGATGTTGTATACACACGCATGCGCTGATGACAAGTAAAAACAATGACTGCTACATTATAATTCTATACAGAGATATGCAGTAATTACATGTTGTATACACACGCAAACGCTAATGACACTTACAAAGAATGACTACTACATTATATTTCTATAAAGAGATATGCATTAATTAGATGTTGTTGTATGCACACGCATGCGCTAATGACACGTACAAAGAATGACTACTACATTATAGTTCTATAAAGAGATATGCATTAATTAGATGTTGTTGTATACACACACATGCGCTAATACAATTATCTTCCTTTTTTAGCTATTACATACACGTGTAAGCACTTGAGGATAACTGCGTCTACAAAGAGGTGTGGGACACAATGATACCATCAGGTACTGTCTGAATTGCCCTGTACTAGGAAGACATAGCTAAAGGTCTCCTCTGTATCACTGTGTCACCCAGCTTTGTTTATATATCTTAGGTAAACCGACTGAGGATGATATCTACTGTGCCTGTCTATCCAAGTCCCTATGTCAGATATCCACGCCAGTCACCGTTGGACTATATTCCCCATTTGGTGGCCGGGTCTATATGCTGCTGGGACGAATTATCAGTAAGTTCTTTGTTATACCTTATAACCAATGATTTTTCCCTCTATTATGTTATAGACATGACAAATAGAATATTTTACATAGTCAACAAGTTTTTTCGTCCATAAAGAACAATGTTGGTTGGGTAGACGTTTGACTAAACAAATTACTCTTTTCTTTCATGTAAGTGAGCTAGTGACGTATGGGATATACATTCCTACCAGATGGGGGCAAAGTTTCCCAAACCTCAAATGCCTATAAATACACCTCCCACCTCACTCATACCTCAGTTTTACAAACTTTGTCTCCTTAGAAGGTGGTGAAGCAAGTTGTGTTTGATTTTTTCTGTGAAAGGCGCTTCTAAGCATATTGAAGCCCAGTTCCTCTATAAGTACAGTGTTTGTCTGAGGGATGTGAAGGGAGTATTGCCTGATGATACCATGTTTGCACCTATGGGAAATCTATTCTAAGGCTCTCTGTAAATTCGGTCGCAGGGATTCTTCTGCTGCCTCCCTTTATAGATCGACATTATACTCCTCTACCTTTACCTCTGCTGATTTAGCTGTCTGCTATATACTCCTCTACCTTTACCTCTGCTGATTTAGCTGTCTGCTATATACTCCTCTACCTTTACCTCTGCTGATTTAGCTGTCTGCTATATACTCTTCTACCTTTACCTCTGCTGATTTAGCTGTCTGCTATATACTCCTCTACCTTTACCTCTGCTGATTTAGCTGTCTGCTATATACTCCTCTACCATTACCTCTGCTGATTTAGCTGTCTGCTATATACTCTTCTACCTTTGCCTCTGCTGATTTAGCTGTCTGCTATATACTCCTCTACCATTACCTCTGCTGATATAGCTGTCTGCTATATACTCCTCTACCTTTACCTCTGCTGATTTAGCTGTCTGCTATATACTCCTCTACCTTTACCTCTGCTGATTTAGCTGTCTGCTATATACTCCTCTACCTTTACCTCTGCTGATTTAGCTGTCTGCTATATACTCCTCTACCTTTACCTCTGCTGATTTAGCTGTCTGCTATATACTCCTCTACCATTACCTCTGCTGATATAGCTGTCTGCTATATACTCCTCTACCTTTACCTCTGCTGATTTAGCTGTCTGCTATATACTCCTCTACCTTTACCTCTGCTGATTTAGCTGTCTGCTATATACTCCTCTACCATTACCTCTGCTGATATAGCTGTCTGCTATATACTCCTCTACCATTACCTCTGCTGATTTAGCTGTCTGCTATATACTCTTCTACCTTTGCCTCTGCTGATATGTTTCAGTACTGGTTTAGCTGTCTGCTATATGTGGATGGGTGTCTTACACGGTAAGTATATACTTTTATTATATGACACTCTCAACTATGGATTGGGCACTTTTTAAGTAAAGTTGCTATATACTGTTTGTATACATGCCTTGAGTCAGTAATTCAGTGCTCTTTTTTAGCCACTTTATTTGTGGCTAAATATTTGTCAAGGTTGGTAGATTCTGTGAAACATACAGGTTTTTTTTGGAGCTAGTAATTTATTTATAAATTAGAATGCTTAGTATTATGTTAGCCTCATAATGTTGATAATCACATTTTATGCAGCTATAATGGAAGTATCCATTTGGCTTTATTTTGGTACATTTTGTTTTTTTGTATATACAATCAAAATTCTTACCTGCTTTTTAGAGTGATAGGTGTATTAGAAATCCTCTTCAGCTTTGCATGCTGTGCATGTGATGATGCTATTTATGTCATAGGGTGACGTGTCATCATTGTGTGCCATTTTTCTGGCGCCAAAAATTTCCAGCCAAAATTGTTGTTATAAGCTCCGCCCCCAGCTCATTCAGTGTTCTTAGTAAACACTTACGCCTAGATTTAGAGTTTTGTCGGCTTTTTTCTGGCCGCACCTTTTAAATACCTCTGTTATTGAGAGTTCACAGAATGGCTGCGTTAGGCTCCAAAAAGGGAGCGTACAGGCATATTTACCGCCACTGCAACTCTCGATACCAGAGTTGCTTACGGACGCGGCCAGCTTCAAAAACGTGCTCGTGCACGATTCCCCCATAGAAAACAATGGGGCTGTTTGAGCTGAAAAAAAACCTAACACCTGCAAAAAAGCCGCGTTCAGCTCCTAACGCAGCCCCATTGTTTCCTATGGGGAAACACTTCCTACGTCTGCACCTAACACTCTAACATGCACCCCGAGTCTAAACACCCCTAACCTTACACTTATTAACCCCTAATCTGACGCCCCCGACATCGCTGACCCCGGCATATTATTTTTAACCCCTAATCTGCCGCTCCGTACCCCCCCGCCACCTACATTATCCCTATGTACCCCTAATCTGCTGCCCTAACATCGCCGACCCCTATATTATATTTATTAACCCCTAATCTGCCGCCCCCAACGTCGCCTCCACCTAACTACACTTATTAACCCCTAATCTACCGACCGGACCTGAGCGCTACTATAATAAATGTATTAACCCCTAATCCGCCTCACTCCCGCCTCAATAACCCTATAATAAAGAGTATTAACCCCTAATCTGCCCTCCCTAACATTGCCGACACCTAACTTCAAGTATTAACCCCTAATCTGCCGACAGGAGCTCACCGCTACTCTAATAAATTTATTAACCCCTAAAGCTAAGTCTAACTTTAACCCTAACACCCCCCTAAATTAAATATAATTTAAATCTAACAAAATAAATTAACTCTTATTAAATAAATTATTCCTATTTAAAGCTAAATACTTACCTGTAAAATAAACCCTAATATAGCTACAATATAAATTATAATTATATTATAGCTATTTTAGGATTTATATTTATTTTACAGGTAACTTTGTATTTATTTTAACCAGGTACAATAGCTATTAAATAGTTAAGAACTATTTAATAGCTAAAATAGTTAAAATAATTACAAAATTACCTGTAAAATAAATCCTAACCTAAGTTACAATTAAACCTAACACTACACTATCAATAAATTAATTAAATAAAATACCTACAATTATCTACAATTAAACCTAACACTACACTATCAATAAATTAATTAAATACAATTCCTACAAATAAATACAATTAAATAAACTAACTAAAGTACAAAAAATAAAAAAGAACTAAGTTACAAAAAATAAAAAAATATTTACAAACATTAGAAAAAAATTACAACAATTTTAAACTAATTACACCTACTCTAAGCCCCCTAATAAAATAACAAAGACCCCCAAAATAAAAAAATGCCCTACCCTATTCTAAATTACAAAAGTTCAAAGCTCTTTTACCTTACCAGCCCTGAACCGGGCCCTTTTCGGGGCATGCCCCAAAGAATTCAGCTCTTTTGCCTGTAAAAAAACACATACAATACCCCCCCCCCAACATTACAACCCACCACCCACATACCCCTAATCTAACCCAAACCCCCCTTAAATAAACCTAACACTAAGCCCCTGAAGATCTTCCTACCTTATCTTCACCATACCAGGTTCACCGATCGGTCCTCGGAAGTGTTGATCCAAGCCCAAGCAGGGGGCTGAAGAGTGACGTCCATCCTCGGGCTGAAGTCTGGATCCAAGCGGCGGCTGAAGAAATCCATCATCGGGCCGAAGTCGGAAGTCCATCATCGGGATGAAGTCTTCTATCAAGCCGCATCTTCAATCTTCTTTCTTCTGGAGCGGAGCGGAGCCATCTTCTTCCAAGCTGACGCGGAACATCCTCTTCAACTGACGCCTACTAGCCGAATGATGGTTCCTTTAAATGACGTCATCCAAGATGGCGTCCCTCGAATTCCAATTGGCTGATAGGATTCTATCAGTCAATCGGAATTAAGGTAGGAATATTCTGATTGGCTGATGGAATCAGCCAATCAGAATCAAGTTCAATCCGATTGGCCGATCCGATCAGCCAATCAGATTGAGCTCGCATTCTATTGGCTGATCGGAACAGCCAATAGAATGCAAGCTCAATCTGATTGGCTGATCGGATCAGCCAATCGGATTGAACTTGATTCTGATTGGCTGATTCCATCAGCCAATCAGAATATTCCTACCTTAATTCCGATTGGCTGATAGAATCCTATCAGCCAATCGGAATTCGAGGGACGCCATCTTGGATGACATCATTTAAAGGAACCGTCATTGGGCTAGTAGGCGTCGATTGAAGAGGATGTTCCGTGTCGGCTTGGAAGAAGATGGCTCCGCTCCGCTCCAGAAGAAAGAAGATTGAAGATGCGGCTTGATAGAAGACTTCATCCCGATGATGGACTTCCGACTTCGGCCCGATGATGGATTTCTTCAGCCGCCGCTTGGATCCAGACTTCAGCCCGAGGATGGACGTCACTCTTCAGCCCCCCGCTTGGGCTTGGATCAACACTTCCGAGGACCGATCGGTGAACCTGGTATGGTGAAGATAAGGTAGGAAGATCTTCAGGGGCTTAGTGTTAGGTTTATTTAAGGGGGGTTTGGGTTAGATTAGGGGTATGTGGGTGGTGGGTTGTAATGTTGGGGGGGGGGGGTATTGTATGTGTTTTTTTTACAGGCAAAAGAGCTGAATTCTTTGGGGCATGCCCCGCAAAGGGCCCTGTTCAGGGCTGGTAAGGTAAAAGAGCTTTGAACTTTTTTAATTTAGAATAGGGTAGGGCATTTTTTTATTTTGGGGGGCTTTGTTATTTTATTAGGGGGCTTAGAGTAGGTGTAATTAGTTTAAAATTGTTGTAATATTTTTCTAATGTTTGTAAATATTTTTTTATTTTTTGTAACTTAGTTCTTTTTTATTTTTTGTACTTTAGTTAGTTTATTTAATTGTAGTTTTTTATAGGTATTGTATTTAATTCATTTATTGATAGTGTAGTGTTAGGTTTAATTGTAGGTAATTGTAGGTATTTTATTTAATTTATTTATTGATAGTGTAGTGTTAGGTTTAATTGTAGATAATTGTAGATATTGTATTCAATTAATTTATAGATAGTGTAGTGTTAGGTTTAATTGTAACTTAGGTTAGGATTTATTTTACAGGTAATTTTGTAATTATTTTAACTATTTTAGCTATTAAATAGTTCTTAACTATTTAATAGCTATTGTACCTGGTTAAAATAAATACAAAGTTGCCTGTAAAATAAATATTAATCCTAAAATAGCTATAATATAATTATAATTTATATTGTAGCTATATTAGGATTTATTTTACAGGTAAGTATTTAGATTTAAATAGGAATAATTTATTTAATAAGAGTTAATTTATTTCATTAGAATAAAATTATATTTAACTTAGGGGGGTGTTAGGGTTAGGGTTAAAATTAGCTTTAGGGGTTAAAAAATTTATTAGAGTAGCGGTGAGCTCCGATCGGCAGATTAGGGGTTAATACTTGAAGTTAGGTGTCGGCGATGTTAGGGAGGGCAGATTAGGGGTTAATACTATTTATTATAGGGTTATTGAGGCGGGAGTGAGGCGGATTAGGGGTTAATAACTTTATTATAGTAGCGGTGAGATCCGCTCGGCAGATTAGGGGTTAATAAGTGTAGGCAGGTGGAGGCGACATTGAGGGGGGCAGATTAGGGGTTAATAAATATAATATAGGGGTCGGCGGTGTTAGGGGCAGCAGATTAGGGGTACATAAGTATAACGTAGGTGGCGGTCGGCAGATTAGGGGTTAAATAAATTTAATTGAGTGGCGGCGATGTGGGGGGACCTCGGTTTAGGGGTACATGGGTAGTTTATGGGTGTTAGTGTACTTTAGAGCACAGTAGTTAAGAGCTTTATAAACCGGCGTTAGCCCAGAAAGCTCTTAACTACTGACTTTTTTCTGCGGCTGGAGTTTTGTCGTTAGAATTCTAACGCTCACTTCAGCCACGACTCTAAAGTTAGAAAGATCCCATTGAAAAGATAGGATACGCAATTGACGTAAGGGGATCTGCGGTATGGAAAAGTTGCGGCTGGAAAGTGAGCGTTAGACCCTTTCCTGACTGACTCCAAATACCGGCGGTAGCCTAAAACCAGCGTTAGGAGCCTCTAACGCTGGTTTTGACGGCTACCGCCAAATTCTAAATCTAGGCCTTAGAGAGCTTTCATGCAGTATTTTATGAATCAGTTTTCTTTTCTATAATTTTTTTTGCTCTGTTTCCCATTCTCTCAAGCCTTTTATATATATATATATATATATATATATATATATATATATATATATATATATATATATGTATATCATATATAGGAGCATGGATATAAATTTGCAGAATTAATTTATTTTTATTTTTTCCTAATTTTGTTTTTTTGCAATTATGTCTCAAACTGAACCTGCCTCTGATGTTACCATAGGATTTGAGCTACCTAAACAGGTATTTAACAAAGCTAAGTATGCATGTTGTTATTAAGCTGATCTAAATTATTGAGCTCTATTATGTGGCTCTTGTTTAACAAATTGTTAAATATATCTATGAGTACAAATATACACACTGTTATTCCATCTCAGTCTAAATATACATAACATTACTGCAGAAATGTAAGAGTTTATTGCTACAGCTATAGAGAAAGCAATGACTCCTATTTTGCCTTCAAATAAATGTAAAAGGTTTTTGAAATATTTTCCTAAACTTAGTGAATTAAGTTCTGACCTTCAGCATACTGACGTATCCTCTACTGATAGGGTCTCCTCTGATTCAGAGAATGCCACGTCAGAGACTGATATAGACAAATCTTTTTTATTTAAATTAGAATATATTCGTTCTCTGTTAAAAGGAAGTTTTGTTTACTTTGGGTATTGACAAGTCTAAATCTCCTGATAATAGAGCTAGTAATTGTCTAAATTCTGTATTTAAGACTACTGTTATTACTCCTGAAGTATTTCCTATTCCTGACACTATCTCTAATGTGATTGCTAAAGAATGGTCTAAGCCTGGTACCTCTTTTAACCCTTCTTCTAGGTTTAAGAAATTCTATCCTTTACCTGTAATCAAGGTTCCTTTGGATAGGAAGATTGAATCTTATCTAAGAAGGGCACATTTACATTCTGGCTATATTCCTAGACCTGCTATATCTATGGCTGATGTTGCTGCTGCTTCTACTTTTTTGGTTGGACAGTTTAGCACAGCAGTTGTCTTTAGATTCTGAATTACCTAACATTATTGTTTTACTTCAACCTACAAATCATTTTATTTGTGCTGCTATATTTGATGTTAGGAAGATCAATGTCAAATCCATGTCTTTAGCCATTCTAACTAGAAGAGCTTTATGGCTTAAATCTTGGAATGCTGACATGGTGTTTAAAACTAGATTATTATCTCTCTCTTTTCAAGGTCAAAATCTCTTTGGTTCACAATTGGATTCTATTATCTCCACTGTTACTGGGTGGTAAGGGAGTTTTTCTGCCCCAAGACAAGAAATCTAAGGGTAAATTTAAAGCTCCCAATCGTTTTCGTTCCTTTTGTCAGAATAGAGAACAGAAAACCTCTCCTTTCCCTAAGGCCTCTGGCTCTAATTGGAGACCATCTCCAAATTGGAATAAATCCAAGCCTTATAAGAAACCAAATCCTGCCCCTAAACCTATAAGAAGGTGCGTCCCTCAAGCCAGTTCTTCTGGTAGGGGGCAGACTAAACTTATTTCAAAGAGTTTGGACAGCCTCTGTCCAAAATCAGTGGATTCAGAATATCATTTCTTAGGGGTGTCGAATAGGATTTAAAATAAGACTTCCTTTGGGAAAATTCTTTCTTACCCATGTAACAAAAAAAAACAGTAAAGGCTCAAGTCTTTCTGAAATGTGTTTCAGATCTAGAACTTTCAGGGGTAATTTTCCCAGGTCCACAGCAGGAACAAGGATTGGGGTTTTTATTCAAATCTATTCATTGTACCTATGAAGGAAAATTCTTTCAGACCTATTTTGGATCTGAAAACTTTAAATGGTTTTGTAAGAGTCCCAACTTTCAATATGGTGACTATAAAGACTATTCTGCCTTTTGTTCAGCAAGGTCACTTCATGTCCACAATAGAATTACAGGACGCTTACCTTCACAATCCGATTCATCCAGACCACTATAGTTTTCTGAAAGTCTCTTTTTTAAACAAGCATTACCAATTTTTCGCTCCTCCGTTTGGCCTTGCAACAGCACCAAGAATATTCTTAATAGTTTTAGGTGCCTTTCTATCTGTAATCAGAGAGCATGGTATTGCAGTGTTTCCTTATTTGGACAATATCTTGGTACTAGCTCAATAGATTTCCAGATAGATTCAGTGTCCATGACTCTATCCCTAACAGAAAAGAGACGTTTGAGATTGGTTTTAGCTTGTCTAAACCTTCAGTCTCTTATCATTCGCTTCAGTGGCTATGTGCATGGAAGTTGTAGGTCTCATGATTGCAGCATCGGACGCGATCCTTTTTGCTTGTTTTCATATGAGACCTCTACAGTTTTGCATGTTGCACCAATGGTGCATGGATTATACTCAGTTATCACAACTGATTTACTTAAATCCCAATTCTCCATTCTCTCTGACTTGGGGTTATACCATCACCTTATTGTTTAAGGGGCCTCCTATGTTTGTCCTACCTGGACTGTGATCACAACAGATGCACGTCTCTCAGGTTGGGGAGCTGTTTGGGGGTCTCTAACAGCACAAGGAGTTTGGAATTCTCGAGAGGCGAGGTTACAAATCTATATCTTAGAACTCTGTGCTATTTTAAGAGCTCTTAAGGCCTGGCCTCTATTAAAGAGAGAATCGTATATTCGGTTTCAAACAGACAATGTCACAACAGTGGCATATGTCAATCATCAAGGGAGGACTCACAGTCCCCTAGCAATAAAATAAGTATCTCTAATACTTTCTTGGGCGGAATCCAATTCTTGTCTAATCACTGCGATTCATATACCAGGTGTAGACAATTTGGAAGCGCATTATCTCAGCCGTTAGATTCTACATCAGGGGAGTAGTCTCTCCATCCAGATGTGTTCTATCAGATTGTGCAGATGTGGGGGTCTATTTATCAAAGCGCGAACTGAAAATACGCTTGAATTCCACATCGGATTTGTTTCGAGATTGATCCGCCGTAGTTATCAAAGCGTCAAGATCAGCAAATGTTGATATTTGTGACGTAACATACGATCTCAATCCGACTCAGATCGATGCTTGTGTCATTACAGATGTTCCGAATACACATTCGACTCTATTTGACCCTTTTCCCAATTTATCAAACATTTAACAGGTACGTTTGCAGCTATTCTGACGCAGCGTACCTGGTTTTCAAACCGCCACCCTTGAGGCCGCGGATGCCACAGAAATCAATGGGAGGCTGAAAGCACCGAAAGCTTATGTTCTATGCTGCAATAGAATGAAGTATATTACATTGATTTCTATGGTTGAAAAAAAGTTATGTTTATACCTAACACCCTAACATAAACCCCAAATCTAAACACCCCTAATGTGCTGCCCCCGACATCGCCGACAAAAATAAAATGTATTAACCCCTATCCCACCCCTCCCCAACACTGCCGCCACTAAATAAACTTATTAACCCCTAAACCTCTGGCCTCCCACATCACCACCATTAACTAAATCTATTAACCCCTAAACCTAAAAACCTCATAACTTTAAATTAAAATTACAAGATCCCTATCTTAATATAAATTAAAACTTATCTGTAAAATTAAAATAAACTAATTTTAATCTATAAATTAACATACCCTATTATACTAAAATTAAATTAAACTACCAATTAAATAAACTAAATTACATATTAAAAAACCTAGCACTACTAAAAATATTTAAATATACAATTAAACATTATTACAAAGTACTAATTTACAAAAAACAAACAAACACTAAGTTACAAAAAAATAACAAACACTAAATTACGAAAAATAACAAACAAAATTATCCAAAATATTTTTTTACACCTAATCTAATAGCCCTATCAAAATAAAAAGCCTCCCCCCCCCCCAAAAAAAAAAACCCTAGCCTACAATAAACTACCAAGGGCCTTTTGTGGGACATTGCCCAAAAAGTTATCAGCTTATCTATTACCTGTAAAAAAAATACAAAGACCCCCCCAACATTAAAACCCACCACCCAACCAACACCCCCCATATAAAAACCCTAACTCTAGAAAAAAACCTAAGCTACCCATTGCCCTGAAAAGGGTATTTGTATGGGCATTGCCCTTAAAAGGGCATTCAGCTCTTTAAAGAAAAGCCCAAACCATAATCTATAAAAAAAAAACACCAAATTTTTTAAAAAAAAATCCTTACACTAACCCCCGAAGATCCACTTACAGTTCTGAAGTCCCGACATCCAGGCAGAGAAGTCTTCATCCAGGTGGCAATGCCTTCATCAATCCAAGCAGCAAAGTCTTCATCCAAGCGGCATCTTCTATCTATATCCCTGCGGCACGGAGCCGCCTTAAACTAAAGCTTCAATGCAAGGGATGCGATTCAAGATGGAGTCCCTTGCATTCCTATTGGCTGATTTGAGTGTTAAATTCAAATCAGCCAATAGGAGGTGAGCTTCTGAAATCCTATTGGCTGTTCAAATCAGCAAATAGGATGACAGCTACAGAAATTCTATTGGCTGTTCAAATCAGTCAATAGGATGAGAGCTACTGAAATTCTATTGGCTGATTTGAACAGCCAATAGAATTTCAGTAGCCCTCATCCTATTGGCTGATTTGAACAACCAATAGGATTTCAGAAGCTCGCCTCCTATTGGCTGATTTGAATTTAACACTCAAATCAGCCAATAGGAATGCAAGGGACTCCATTTTGAATCGCATCCCTTGCATTGAAGCTTCAGTTTACATCGGCGACCATAAGAAAAGGAGCTCCATGTCGGATGGCTTCAGGATGGACCCGCTCCGTGCCGCCGGGATGAAGATAGAAGATGCCGCTTGGATGAAGACTTCGCTGCTTGGATGGATGAAGACATCGCCGCCTGGATGAAGACTTCTGCCACCTGGATGAAGACTTCTCCGGCTAGATGTCGGGACTTCAGAACTGTAAGTGGATCTTCGGGGGTTAGTGTTAGGATTTTTTTAAAAATGTTGGGGTGTTTTTTATTTTTAGAGATTAGGGTTTGGGCTTTTCGTTAAAGAGCTGAATGCCCTTTTAAAGGCAAGGCAATAGAGCTGAATGCCCTTTTAAAGGCAAGGCAATAGAGCTGAATGCCCTTTTAAGGGCAATGCCCATACAAGTGCCCTTTTCAGGGCAATGGGTAGCTTAGGTTTTTTTTAAAGTTAGGGTTTGTATTTGGGGGGTTGGTTGCAGGGAAAGGCAAGGTGTCCGTACACAGACACTGGTGCCGTGACTAGCCCTTGCAGTGTCCTCCACAACCTTAGTATATCTTTTCTTTCTGATTAAATAATATGTAGTGTGAATAAAGTTAGTGGCTTGTCAAGAGACTGCTAGCGATATTGGGTGATACGTTATGGAAAAAATAAAGCCTGAGTGAAATACTGGATGTGTATCTGCATCTGTATAATAACACCCAGCTCTATATAATGACACAGTAGTGACACTGGCACATGCGTATAGCCAGACAAGGGCTGGTTATAGGGTCAGTGGTATCTGCATCAGTACAATAACACCCAGCACTATATAATGACACAGTAGTGACACTGGCACATGGGTATAGCCAGAGGAGGGCTGGTTATAGGATCAGTGGTATCTGCATCAGTATATTAACACCCAGCGCTATATAATGACACAGTAGTGACACTGGCACATGGGTATAGCCAGAGGAGGGCTGGTTATAGGCTCAGTGGTATCTGCATCAGTATAATAACACCCAGCACTATATAATGACACAGTAGTGACACTGGCACATGGGTATAGCCAGAGGAGGGCTTGTTATAGAATCAGTGGTATCTGCATCAGCATAATAACACCCAACATTATATAATGACACAGTAGTAACACTGGCACATGGGTATAGCCAGAGGAGGGCTTGTTATAGAATCAGTGGTATCTGGATCAGTATAATAACACCCAGCACTATATAATGACACAGTAGTGACAATGACACATGGGTATAGACAGACAAGGGCTGGCTATAGAATCAGTGGTATCTGCATCAGTATAATAACACCCAGCACTATATAATGACACAGTAGTGACACTGGCACATGGGTATAGCCAGAGGAGGGCTGGTTATAGGATCAGTGGTATCTGCAGCAGTATAATAACACCCAGCACTATATAATGACACAGTAGTGACACTGGCACATGGGTATAGCCAGAGGAGGGCTGGTTATAGGATCAGTGGTATCTGCATCAGTATATTAACACCCAGCACTATATAATGACACAGTAGTGACACTGGCACATGGGTATAGCCAGAGGAGGGCTGGTTATAGGATCAGTGGTATCTGCATCAGTATAATAACACCCAGTGCTATATAATGACACAGTAGTGACACTGGCACATGCGTATAGACAGACAAGGGCTGGTTATAGGGTCAGTGGTATCTGCATCAGTATAATAACACCCAGCACTATATAATGACACAGTAGTGACACTGGCACATGGGTATAGCCAGACAAGGGCTGGTTATAGGATCAGTGGTATCTGCATCAGTATAATAACACCCAGCTCTATACAAAGACACAGTAGTGACACTGGCACATGCGTATAGCCAGACAAGGGCTGGTTATAGGGTCAGTGGTATCTGCATCAGTATAATAACACCCAGCACTATATAATGACACAGTAGTGACACTGGCACATGGGTATAGCCAGACAAGGGCTGGTTATAGGATCAGTGGTATCTGCATCAGTATAACACCCAGCGCTATATAATGACACAGTGGTGATACTAGCTCATGGGTATAGCCAGAGGTGGGCTGGTTATAGGATCAGTGGTATCTGCATCAGTATAATAACACCCAGCGCTATATAATGACACAGTAGTGACAGTGGCACATGGGTATAGCCAGATGAGGGCTGGTTATAGGGTCAGTGGTATCTGCATCAGTATAATAACACCCAGCGCTATATAATGACACAGTAGTGACACTGGCACATGGGTATAGCCAGAGGAGGGCTGGTTATAGGGTCAGTGGTATATGCATCAGTATAATAACACCCAGCACTATATAATGACACAGTAGTGACAGTGGCACATGGGTATAGCCAGATGAGGGCTGGTTATAGGATCAGTGGTATCTACATCAGTATAATAACACCCGGTGCTATATAATGACACAGTAGTGACACTGGCACATGGGTATAGCCAGACAAGGGCTGGTTATAGGGTCAGTGGTATCTGCATCAGTATAATAACACCCAGCGCTATATAATGACACAGTAGTGACACTGGCTCATGGGTATAGCCAGAGGAGGGCTGGTTATAGGGTCAGTGGTATATGCATCAGTATAATAACACCCAGCACTATATAATGACACAGTAGTGACAGTGGCACATGGGTATAGCCAGAGGAGGGCTTGTTATAGAATCAGTGGTATCTGCATCAGCATAATAACACCCAACATTATATAATGACACAGTAGTAACACTGGCACATGGGTATAGCCAGAGGAGGGCTTGTTATAGAATCAGTGGTATCTGGATCAGTATAATAACACCCAGCACTATATAATGACACAGTAGTGACAATGACACATGGGTATAGACAGACAAGGGCTGGCTATAGAATCAGTGGTATCTGCATCAGTATAATAACACCCAGCACTATATAATGACACAGTAGTGACACTGGCACATGGGTATAGCCAGAGGAGGGCTGGTTATAGGATCAGTGGTATCTGCATCAGTATAATAACACCCAGCACTATATAATGACACAGTAGTGACACTGGCACATGGGTATAGCCAGAGGAGGGCTGGTTATAGGATCAGTGGTATCTGCATCAGTATATTAACACCCAGCACTATATAATGACACAGTAGTGACACTGGCACATGGGTATAGCCAGAGGAGGGCTGGTTATAGGATCAGTGGTATCTGCATCAGTATAATAACACCCAGTGCTATATAATGACACAGTAGTGACACTGGCACATGCGTATAGACAGACAAGGGCTGGTTATAGGGTCAGTGGTATCTGCATCAGTATAATAACACCCAGCACTATATAATGACACAGTAGTGACACTGGCACATGGGTATAGCCAGACAAGGGCTGGTTATAGGATCAGTGGTATCTGCATCAGTATAATAACACCCAGCTCTATACAAAGACACAGTAGTGACACTGGCACATGCGTATAGCCAGACAAGGGCTGGTTATAGGGTCAGTGGTATCTGCATCAGTATAATAACACCCAGCACTATATAATGACACAGTAGTGACACTGGCACATGGGTATAGCCAGACAAGGGCTGGTTATAGGATCAGTGGTATCTGCATCAGTATAACACCCAGCGCTATATAATGACACAGTGGTGATACTAGCTCATGGGTATAGCCAGAGGTGGGCTGGTTATAGGATCAGTGGTATCTGCATCAGTATAATAACACCCAGCGCTATATAATGACACAGTAGTGACAGTGGCACATGGGTATAGCCAGATGAGGGCTGGTTATAGGGTCAGTGGTATCTGCATCAGTATAATAACACCCAGCGCTATATAATGACACAGTAGTGACACTGGCACATGGGTATAGCCAGAGGAGGGCTGGTTATAGGGTCAGTGGTATATGCATCAGTATAATAACACCCAGCACTATATAATGACACAGTAGTGACAGTGGCACATGGGTATAGCCAGATGAGGGCTGGTTATAGGATCAGTGGTATCTACATCAGTATAATAACACCCGGTGCTATATAATGACACAGTAGTGACACTGGCACATGGGTATAGCCAGACAAGGGCTGGTTATAGGATCAATGGTATCTGCATCAGTATAATAACACCCAGTGCTATATAATGACACAGTGGTGATACTGGCTCATGGGTATAGCCAGAGGTGGGCTGGTTATAGGATCAGTGGTATCTACATCAGTATAATAACACCCAGTGCTATATAATGACACAGTAGTGACACTGGCACATGGGTATAGCCAGACAAGGGCTGGTTATAGGATCAGTGGTATCTGCATCAGTATAATAACACCCAGTGCTATATAATGACACAGTGGTGATACTGGCTCATGGGTATAGCCAGAGGTGGGCTGGTTATAGGATCAGTGGTATCTGCATCAGTATAATAACACCCAGCACTATATAATGACACAGTAGTGACACTGGCTCATGGGTATAGCCAGAGGAGGGTTGGTTATAGGATCAGTGGTATCTGCATCAGTACAATAACACCAAGCACTATATAATGACACTGTAGTGACACTGGCACATGCGTATAGCCAGACAAGGGCTGGTTATAGGATCAGTAGTATCTGCATCAGTATAATAACACCCAGCACTATATAATGACACAGTAGTGACACTGGCACATGGGTATAGCCAGACAAGGGCTGGTTATAGGGTCAGTGGTATCTGCATCAGTATAATAACACCCAGCGCTATATAATGACACAGTGGTGATACTGGCACATGGGTATAGCCAGAGGAGGGCTGGTTATAGGGTCAGTGGTATCTGCATCAGTATAATAACACCCAGCACTATATAATGACACAGTAGTGACACTGGCACATGGGTATAGCCAGACAAGGGCTGGTTATAGGGTCAGTGGTATCTGCATCAGTATAATAACACCCAGCGCTATATAATGACACAGTGGTGAAACTGGCACATGGGTATAGCCAGAGGAGGGCTGGTTATAGGGTCAGTGGTATCTGCATCAGTATAATAACACCCAGCACTATATAATGACACAGTAGTGACACTGGCTCATGGGTATAGCCAGAGGAGGGCTGGTTATAGGGTCAGTGGTATCTGCATCAGTATAATAACACCCAGCGCTATATAATGACACAGTAGTGACACTGGCACATGGGTATAGCCAGAGGAGGGCTGGTTATAGGAGTTTGGCAACTTGTAATCAGGCAGTTCAGGGTTAAACAATAGCGTAGTCAGTTCAGCAGAGTTTGGCAACTTGTAATCAGGCAGTTTAGGGTTAAACAATAGAATAGTCAGTTCAGCAGAGTTTGGCAACTTGTAATCAGACAGTTTAGGGTTAAACAATAGAATAGTCAGTTCAGCAGAGTTTGGCAACTTGTAATCAGGCAGTTTAGGGTTAAACAATAGAATAGTCAGTTCAGCAGAGTTTGGCAACTTGTAATCAGGCAGTTCAGGGTCAAGCAATAGAGTAGTCGGTTCAGCAGTGTTTGGCAACTTGTAATCAGGCAGTTCAGGGTCAAGCAATAGAGTAGTCGGTTCAGCAGAGTTTGGCAACTTGCAATCAGGCAGTTCAGGGTTAAGCAAGAGAGTAGTCGGTTCAGCAGAGTTTGGCAACTTGTAATCAGGCAGTTCAGGGTTAAGCAATAGAGTAGTTGGTTCAGCAGTGTTTGGCAACTTGTAATCAGGCAGCTCAGGGTTAAACAATAGAGTAGTCGGTTCAGCAGTGTTTGGCAACTTGTAATCAGGCAGTTCAGGGTTAAGCAATAGAGTAGTCGGTTCAGCAGTGTTTGGCAACTTGTAATCAGGCAGCTCAGGGTTAAACAATAGAATAGTTGGTTCAGCAGTGTTTGGCAACTTGTAATCAGGCAGCTCAGGGTTAAACAATAGAGAAGTCAGTTCAGCAAAGATTGGCAACTTGTAATCAGGCAGTTCAGGGTTAAGCAATAGTGTAGTTGGTTAAGCAGTGTTTGGCAACTTGTAATCAGGCAGTTCAGGGTTAAGCAATAGAGTAGTCAGTTCAGCAAAGATTGGCAACTTGTAATCAGGCAGTTCAGGGTTAAGCAATAGAGTAGTCGGTTCAACAGTGTTTGGCAACTTGTAATCAGGCAGTTCAGGGTTAAGCAATAGAGTAGTTAGTTCAGCAGTGTTTGGCAACTTGTAATCAGGCAGCTCAGGGTTAAACAATAGAATAGTTGGTTCAGCAGTGTTTGGCAACTTGTAATCAGGCAGCTCAGGGTTAAACAATAGAGAAGTCAGTTCAGCAAAGATTGGCAACTTGTAATCAGGCAGTTCAGGGTTAAGCAATAGAGTAGTTAGTTCAGCAGTGTTTGGCAACTTGTAATCAGGCAGTTCAGGGTCAAGCAATAGAGTAGTTAGTTCAGCAGTGTTTGGCAACTTGTAATCAGGCAGCTCAGGGTTAAACAATAGAATAGTTGGTTCAGCAGTGTTTGGCAACTTGTAATCAGGCAGTTCAGGGTTAAGCAATAGAGTAGTTGGTTCAGCAGTGTTTGGCAACTTGTAATCAGGCAGTTCAGGGTTAAGCAATAGAGTATTTAGTTCAGCAGTGTTTGGCAACTTGTAATCAGGCAGTTCAGGGTTAAGCAATAGAGTAGTCGGTTCAGCAGTGTTTGGCAACTTGTAATCAGGCAGTTCAGGGTTAAGCAATAGAGTAGTTAGTTCAGCAGTGTTTGGCAACTTGTAATCAGGCAGTTCAGGGTCAAGCAATAGAGTAGTTAGTTCAGCAGTGTTTGGCAACTTGTAATCAGGCAGCTCAGGGTTAAACAATAGAATAGTTGGTTCAGCAGTGTTTGGCAACTTGTAATCAGGCAGTTCAGGGTTAAGCAATAGAGTAGTTGGTTCAGCAGTGTTTGGCAACTTGTAATCAGGCAGTTCAGGGTTAAGCAATTTAGTAGTCATTTAAGCAGTGTTTGGCAACTTGTAATCAGGCAGTTCAGGGTCAAGCAATAGAGTAGTTAGTTCAGCAAAGATTGGCAACTTGTAATCAGGCAGGTTAGGGTACATCCGTAGACAAGAGAAAAAAGAGAGTACTCTCAAGCCACAGGAGAAAACAAACGGGCACTGGGAGATCGGGCCGCAGGACTAAGTAACCCGCCTGATGTCAGCAGAGGAGGACGGCTCAGAATGTGCGTAGCGTTGCTAAGCAACGCAGCACACAGGACAGAGAAGCCGGAAGAACCGGAAGAAGAGGAGCGTGGAGTGCGATCGTGACAATGTGCAGTTGCCAGCCTTGGTCACTTCCTATAAGACCGGACCATCTGTCTCAATGACCAGTTTTCCATCAGGATCTCAAATCTCTAAATTTGAAGGGGTTATGGAAATTGAACGCTTAGTTCTTAGTCATAGACATTTCTCCGACTCAGTAATTATCACTATGATACAGGCTTGTAAGTCTGTTTCAAGTAAGATTTATCATAGGGTTTGGAAAACTTATATTTCATGGTGTTCCACTCATGATTATTCTTGGCATTCATTTAGAATTCCTAGGATTTTACAGTTTCTTCAGGATGGTTTGGATAACGTTTCGTCTGCAAATACTTTGAAAGGACAAATCTCTGCTCTTTCTGCCTTATTTCATAGAAAGATTGCTAATCTTCCTGATATTCACTGTTTTGTTCAGGCTTTGATTCGTATCAAGCCTGGTATTAAATCAATTTCTCCTTGGAGTCTCAATTTGGTTTTAAAGATTTTGCAGGCTCCACCTTTTGAGCCAATGGCCCATAGTTATCAAGGTCAGTGCGGATCAGATCCGACAGACCTCGCTGAATACGGCAAGCAATACGCTCGCCGTATTCAGCATTGCACCAGGAGCTCACAAGAGCTGCTGGTGCAACGCCGCCCCCTGCAGACTCGCGGCCAATCAGCCGCCAGCAGGGGGTGTCAATCAACCCGATCGTACTCAATCGGGTTGATTTCCGGCGATGTCTGTCTGCCTACTCATCTATGATTAAGCGCAAGTGTGCGCGAAACATGTAAGACTGCTGTTTCCCTCTATTGGTTCGTTTTTTTCACTAATATATTTTTATTGGAATAAACTTTTTTCTTTGTAGCTCAGTAGCCACCTGTTTTTCTTTCTTTGTCTCAGTTTGATTCCAGTGCCCATGATTTGAGGTTTTTTTGCAATTTTTAAGAAAACTCAATTATTTTTTTTAATTTAATTTCTCTCTTAAAATAGCTGTTTTTATTGTATCCCTCCCTCTCTAGTGACTTGTGGACTTCCACATCTTGGGTATTATATCCCATACGTCACTAGCTCATGGACTCTTGCCACTTACATGAAAGAAAACATAACTTATGTAAGAACTTACCTGATAAATTAATTTCTTTCATAGTGGCAAGAGTCCATGAGAACCACCCAATATTTTTTGAGGTTATGATTTTTTTTAATCCTGTTCCTCTTTTTTATGGTTTTTACACCTCACTAACTTGGCTATAAGTTAAACTGAGGTATGAGTGAGGTGGGAGGTGTAATAGGCATTTCAGGTCTGGGAAACTTTGCCCCCTTCTGGTAGGAATGTATATCCCACACGTCACTAGCTCATGGACTCTTGCCACGGTGAAAGAAATGAATTTATCAGGTAAGTTTTTACATAAATTATGTTTTTTACTGAAACCAATAAAATCGTTTTAGTGGATTTCAGTTCTTATACAATATATTAAGATGGAACTAACTTTGGGCTAGCTTACAAGTGAAGCGCAAATTAAAGCTACCGCTTGAGTGTTTATTGTGCTAGAAGTAAGATTTTTGCGCTCATTTGGTTGCGCTTGTATTACGAGTTGAAAGTAAACTCAGTGGCGTCACTAGGGTTGGTGTCACCCGGTGCGGCAACTTATGGTGTCACCCCCACTCCCCCAAGAAAGCAGACACACACAAACACAAAAACACAGGCACACACACATACAAACACTCTGACACACTCAGATACACTTAGAAACACACTCAGACACACACAAAAACACTCTGACACACACACAAAAACACTCAGTCACACACACAAACACTTAGACACAGACACACACAAAAACACTCAGACACACACACAAACACCTAGACACACACACACACAAAAACACTCAGGCACACACACAAACACTTAGACACCCACACACACAAAACACTCAGGCACACACACAGAAACACTCAGACACATACACAAAAGCACTCACACACACACAAAAACACTCAGACACACACACACATACAAAATATGTAAACTGCACTGCATTAATTAAAAACTCATCCCTAGAGTTGCTCCCTGGCTCAGCAGAGCATCAAATGAAAGATAAACAGAGCACTCTAAAAATAAATCACTAAAGAAAAGGTTTAGGCGAGCAAACTATGAAAATTCTGCTCTCTGACTCTGTTCCAAGTCTGTCAGTGCACAGCCCCAGGCCGTGTGCCTACCGCTTCTTATGGCCAAGCACCTCTGTTCTCTGCCCACCCCCAGACCCCCGTCCGCCCTCCCCTCCTACGTCTTCATTGTGCACTTAGTGTACCGTAACCATACTAGTCTGGTGGGCATCATACGTGTCTCCTTCACTTTAGAAACAGTGTTAGACAATCATGCGGTCAGGTGCCAGGCATCCCCTCATGATTTCACAGTTCCCGTTTAGAGAGACAGCACAGTAGTGAGTGACTCCACTGTTCCACACGTCACTGAGCAGTGGGCACAGATAGGCAGGCAGGTTTAGGCTAGCAGCGCAACTTCGCAAGCCCCACGGCACGCCCACAACATTCATAGTGAAATTGGGCAGAGGATGAGCAAAGTACAAACAAGCAAAAGCAGCCAGGAAAACTATTTGTGGAAATTGCAGCGCTGGCTCAAGGGGCAAAAAAATGAAGTGTCTACAACTTCCCCAGTCCCACTAATGTTCACAAATGCTGGCCCCTCTAATAAAAAAATATCTATGCATCTCTACATTGTATTTCTTTGAATTTCAATAAAATAAAAAAAATAATTTTTTTTTTTTTTTTTTTTGATGGTGTCACCCCCTGGAGGGTGTCACTCTGGTGCGGCCCGCACCCCCTAGTGATGCCACTGAGTAAACTGTTTTCACTCTAGTGGTAACCCGACAAGTGCAAAACTCTGAAGTTAGAATATTGCATGCAAGTTCACGTATTCCCCCATGGAAGTCAATGGAAAAATAAAAGTGGGGAAAAAACTAACACCCCACTCTCAAGAAAACCCGATCGCATATTCTTATTTGCACTAACCCGGCATGAAAATATTAATATTTTACATTCCAATGTTCTGCCAATACAAGAATATAAATAAATATTTCTACATATATCTGATGGTATTTTGGTGCAATATATATCTATACCTATATATAACCTAGATTACAAGTTGTGCGCTATAGAGGGTGCAATATATATCTATACCTATATATCACCTAGATTACAAGTTGTGCGCTATAGAGGGTGCAATATATATCTAAACCGATATATCACCTAGATTACAAGTTGTGCGCTATAGAGGGTGCAATATATATCTATACCTATATATCACCTAGATTACAAGTTGTGCGCTATAGAGGGTGCAATATATATCTATACCTATATATAACCTAGATTACAAGTTGTGCGCTATAGAGGGTGCAATATATATCTATACCTATATATCACCTAGATTACAAGTGATGCACTATAGAGGGTGCAATATATATCTATACCTATATATCACCTAGATTACAAGTTGTGCGCTATAGAGGGTGCAATATATATCTATACCTATATATCACCTAGATTACAAGTGATGCACTATAGAGGATGCAATATATATCTATACCTATATATCACCTAGATTACAAGTTGTGAGCTATAGAGGGTGCAATATATATCTATACCTATATATCACCTAGATTACAAGTTGTGCGCTATAGAGGGTGCAATATATATCTATACCTATATATCACCTAGATTACAAGTTGTGCGCTATAGAGGGTGCAATATATATCTATACCTATATATCACCTAGATTACAAGTTGTGCGCTATAGAGGGTGCAATATATATCTATACCTATATATCACCTAGATTACAAGTGATGCACTATAGAGGGTGCAATATATATCTATACCTATATATCACCTAGATTACAAGTTGTGCGCTATAGAGGGTGCAATATATATCTATACCTATATATCACCTAGATTACAAGTTGTGCGCTATACAGGGTGCAATATATATCTATACCTATATATCACCTAGATTACAAGTTGTGCGGTACAGAGGGTGCAATATATATCTATACCTATATATCACCTAGATTACAAGTTGTGCGCTATAGAGGGTGCAATATATATCTATACCTATATATCACCTAGATTACAAGTTGTGCGCTATAGAGGGTGCAATATATATCTATACCTATATATCACCTAGATTACAAGTTGTGCGCTATAGAGGTTGCAATATATATCTATACCTATATATCACCTAGATTACAAGTTGTGCGCTATAGAGGGTGCAATATATATCTATACCTATATATCACCTAGATTACAAGTTGTGCGCTATAGAAGGTGCAATATATATCTATACCTATATATCACCTAGATTACAAGTTGTGCGCTATAGAGGGTGCAATATATATCTATACCTATATATCACCTAGATTACAAGTTGTGCGCTATAGAGGGTGCAATATATATCTATACACTATATATCACCTAGATTACAAGTTGTGCGCTATAGAGGGTGCAATATATATCTATACCTATATATCACCTAGATTACAAATTATGCGCTATAGAGGGTGCAATATATATCTATACCTATATATCACCTAGATTACAAGTTGTGCGCTATAGAGGGTGCAATATATATCTATACCTATATATCACCTAGATTACAAGTTGTGCGGTACAGAGGGTGCAATATATATCTATACCTATATATCACCTAGATTACAAGTTGTGCGCTATAGAGGGTGCAATATATATCTATACCTATATATCACCTAGATTACAAGTTGTGCGCTATAGAGGTTGCAATATATATCTATACCTATATATCACCTAGATTACAAGTTGTGCGCTATAGAGGGTGCAATATATATCTATACCTATATATCACCTAGATTACAAGTTGTGCGCTATAGAAGGTGCAATATATATCTATACCTATATATCACCTAGATTACAAGTTGTGCGCTATAGAGGGTGCAATATATATCTATACCTATATATCACCTAGATTACAAGTTGTGCGCTATAGAGGGTGCAATATATATCTATACCTATATATCACCTAGATTACAAGTTGTGCGGTACAGAGGGTACAATATATATCTATACCTATATATCACCTAGATTACAAGTTGTGCGCTATAGAGGGTGCAATATATATCTATACACTATATATCACCTAGATTACAAGTGATGCACTATAGAGGGTGCAATATATATCTATACCTATATATCACCTAGATTACAAGTTGTGCACTATAGAGGGTGCAATATATATCTATACCTATATATCACCTAGATTACAAGTTGTGCGCTATAGAGGGTGCAATATATATCTATACCTATATATCGCCTAGATTACAAGTTGTGCGCTATAGAGGGTGCAATATATATCTATACACTATATATCACCTAGATTACAAGTTGTGCGCTATAGAGGGTGCAATATATATCTATACCTATATATCACCTAGATTACAAGTTGTGCGCTATAGAGGGTGCAATATATATCTATACCTATATATCACCTAGATTACAAGTTGTGCGCTTTAGAGGGTGCAATATATATCTATACCTATATATCACCTAGATTACAAGTTGTGCGCTATAGAGGGTGCAATATATATCTATACCTATATATCACCTAGATTACAAGTTGTGCGCTATAGAGGGTGCAATATATATCTATACCTATATATCACCTAGATTACAAGTTGTGCGCTATAGAAGGTGCAATATATATCTATACCTATATATCACCTAAATTACAAGTTGTGCGCTATAGAGTGCGCAATATATATCTATACCTATATATCACCTAGATTACAAGTTGTGCGGTACAGAGGGTGCAATATATATCTATACCTATATATAACCTAGATTACAAGTTGTGCGCTATAGAGGGTGCAATATATATCTATACACTATATATCACCTAGATTACAAGTGATGCACTATAGAGGGTGCAATATATATCTATACCTATATCACCTAGATTACAAGTTGTGCGCTATAGAGGGTGCAATATATATCTATACCTATATATCACCTAGATTACAAGTTGTGCGCTATAGAGGGTGCAATAAATATCTATACCTATATATCACCTAGATTACAAATTATGCACTATAGAGGGTGCAATATATATCTATACCTATATATCACCTAGATTACAAGTTGTGCGCTATAGAGGGTGCAATATATATATATACCTATATATCACCTAGATTACAAGTTGTGCGGTACAGAGGGTGCAATATATATCTATACCTATATTTCACCTAGATTACAAGTTGTGCGCTATAGAGGGTGCAATATATATCTATACCTATATATCACCTAGATTACAAGTTGTGCGCTATAGAGGGTGCAATATATATCTATACCTATATATCACCTAGATTACAAGTTGTGCGGTACAGAGGGTGCAATATATATCTATACCTATATTTCACCTAGATTACAAGTTGTGCGCTATAGAGGGTGCAATATATATCTATACCTATATATCACCTAGATTACAAGTTGTGCGCTATAGAGGGTGCAATATATATCTATACCTATATATCACCTAGATTACAAGTTGTGCGGTACAGAGGGTGCAATATATATCTATACCTATATATCACCTAGATTACAAGTTGTGCGCTATAGAGGGTGCAATATATATCTATACACTATATATCACCTAGATTACAAGTGATGCACTATAGAGGGTGCAATATATATCTATACCTATATATCACCTAGATTACAAGTTGTGCGCTATAGAGGGTGCAATATATATCTATACCTATATATCACCTAGATTACAAGTTGTGCGCTATAGAGGGTGCAATATATATCTATACCTATATATCACCTAGATTACAAATTATGCACTATAGAGGGTGCAATATATATCTATACCTATATATCACCTAGATTACAAGTTGTGCGCTATAGAGGGTGCAATATATATCTATACCTATATATCACCTAGATTACAAGTTGTGCGGTACAGAGGGTGCAATATATATCTATACCTATATATCACCTAGATTACAAGTTGTGCGCTATAGAGGGTGCAATATATATATATATACCTATATATCACCTAGATTACAAGTTGTGCGATATAGAGGGTGCAATATATATCTATACCTATATATCACCTAGATTACAAGTTGTGCGCTATAGAGGTTGCAATATATATCTATACCTATATATCACCTAGATTACAAGTGATGCACTATAGAGGGTGCAATATATATCTATACCTATATATCACCTAGATTACAAGTTGTGCGCTATAGAGGGTGCAATATATATCTATACCTATATATCACCTAGATTACAAGTTGTGCGCTATAGAAGGTGCAATATATATCTATACCTATATATCACCTAGATTACAAGTTGTGCGCTATAGAGGGTGCAATATATATCTATACCTATATATCACCTAGATTACAAGTTGTGCGGTACAGAGGGTGCAATATATATCTATACACTATATATCACCTAGATTACAAGTTGTGCACTATAGAGGGTGCAATATATATCTATACCTATATATCACCTAGATTACAAGTTGTGCGCTATAGAGGGTGCAATATATATCTATACCTATATATCACCTAGATTACAAGTTGTGCGGTACAGAGGGTGCAATATATATCTATACCTATATATCACCTAGATTACAAGTTGTGCACTATAGAGGGTGCAATATATATCTATACCTATATATCACCTAGATTACAAGTTGTGCGCTATAGAGGGTGCAATATATATCTATACACTTTATATCACCTAGATTACAAGTGATGCACTATAGAGGGTGCAATATATATCTATACCTATATATCACCTAGATTACAAGTTGTGCGCTATAGAGGGTGCAATATACAGGGAGTGCAGAATTATTAGGCAAATGAGTATTTTGACCACATCATCCTCTTTATGCATGTTGTCTTACTCCAAGCTGTATAGGCTCGAAAGCCTACTACCAATTAAGCATATTAGGTGATGTGCATCTCTGTAATGAGAAGGGGTGTGGTCTAATGACATCAACACCCTATATCAGGTGTGCATAATTATTAGGCAACTTCCTTTCCTTTGGCAAAATGGGTCAAAAGAAGGACTTGACAGGCTCAGAAAAGTCAAAAATAGTGAGATATCTTGCAGAGGGATGCAGCACTCTTAAAATTGCAAAGCTTCTGAAGCGTGATCATCGAACAATCAAGCGTTGCATTCAAAATAGTCAACAGGGTTGCAAGAAGCGTGTGGAAAAACCAAGGCGCAAAATAACTGCCCATGAACTGAGAAAAGTCAAGCGTGCAGCTGCCAAGATGCCACTTGCCACCAGTTTGGCCATATTTCAGAGCTGCAACATCACTGGAGTGCCCAAAAGCACAAGGTGTGCAATACTCAGAGACATGGCCAAGGTAAGAAAGGCTGAAAGACGACCACCACTGAACAAGTCACACAAGCTGAAACGTCAAGACTGGGCCAAGAAATATCTCAAGACTGATTTTTCTAAGGTTTTATGGACTGATGAAATGAGAGTGAGTCTTGATGGGCCAGATGGATGGGCCCGTGGCTGGATTGGTAAAGGGCAGAGAGCTCCAGTCCGACTCAGACGCCAGCAAGGTGGAGGTGGAGTACTGGTTTGGGCTGGTATCATCAAAGATGAGCTTGTGGGGCCTTTTCGGGTTGAGGATGGAGTCAAGCTCAACTCCCAGTCCTACTGCCAGTTTCTGGAAGACACCTTCTTCAAGCAGTGGTACAGGAAGAAGTCTGCATCCTTCAAGAAAAACATGATTTTCATGCAGGACAATGCTCCATCACACGCGTCCAAGTACTCCACAGCGTGGCTGGCAAGAAAGGGTATAAAAGAAGAAAATCTAATGACATGGCCTCCTTGTTCACCTGATCTGAACCCCATTGAGAACCTGTGGTCCATCATCAAATGTGAGATTTACAAGGAGGGAAAACAGTACACCTCTCTGAACAGTGTCTGGGAGGCTGTGGTTGCTGCTGCACGCAATGTTGATGGTGAACAGATCAAAACACTGACAGAATCCATGGATGGCAGGCTTTTGAGTGTCCTTGCAAAGAAAGGTGGCTATATTGGTCACTGATTTGTTTTTGTTTTGTTTTTGAATGTCAGAAATGTATATTTGTGAATGTTGAGATGTTATATTGGTTTCACTGGTAAAAATAAATAATTGAAATGGGTATATATTTGTTTTTTGTTAAGTTGCCTAATAATTATGCACAGTAATAGTCACCTGCACACACAGATATCCCCCTATAATAGCTAAAACTAAAAACAAACTAAAAACTACTTCCAAAAATATTCAGCTTTGATATTAATTAGTTTTTTGGGTTCATTGAGAACATGGTTGTTGTTCAATAATAAAATTAATCGTCAAAAATACAACTTGCCTAATAATTCTGCACTCCCTGTATATCTATACCTATATATCACCTAGATTACAAGTTGTGCGCTATAGAGGGTGCAATATATATCTATACCTATATATCACCTAGATTACAAGTTGTGCGCTATAGAGGGTGCAATATATATCTATACCTATATATCACCTAGATTACAAATTATGCACTATAGAGGATGCAATATATATCTATACCTATATATCACCTAGATTACAAGTTGTGCGCTATAGAGGGTGCAATATATATCTATACCTATATATCACCTAGATTACAAGTTGTGCGCTATAGAGGGTGCAATATATATCTATACCTATATATCACCTAGATTACAAATTATGCACTATAGAGGATGCAATATATATCTATACCTATATATCACCTAGATTACAAGTTGTGCGCTATAGAGGGTGCAATATATATCTATACCTATATATCACCTAGATTACAAGTTGTGCGCTATAGAGGGTGCAATATATATCTATACCTATATATCACCTAGATTACAAATTATGCACTATAGAGGATGCAATATATATCTATACCTATATATCACCTAGATTACAAGTTGTGCGCTATAGAGGGTGCAATATATATCTATACCTATATATCACCTAGATTACAAGTTGTGCGCTATAGAGGGTGCAATATATATCTATACCTATATATCACCTAGATTACAAATTATGCACTATAGAGGATGCAATATATATCTATACCTATATATCACCTAGATTACAAGTTGTGCGCTATAGAGGGTGCAATATATATCTATACCTATATATCACCTAGATTACAAGTTGTGCGGTACAGAGGGTGCAATATATATCTATACCTATATATCACCTAGATTACAAGTTGTGCGCTATAGAGGGTGCAATATATATCTATACCTATATATCACCTAGATTACAAGTTGTGCGCTATAGAGGTTGCAATATATATCTATACCTATATATCACCTAGATTACAAGTTGTGCGCTATAGAGGGTGCAATATATATCTATACCTATATATCACCTAGATTACAAGTTGTGTGCTATAGAAGGTGCAATATATATCTATACCTATATATCACCTAGATTACAAGTTGTGCGCTATAGAGGGTGCAATATATATCTATACCTATATATCACCTAGATTACAAGTTGTGCGGTACAGAGGGTGCAATATATATCTATACCTATATATCACCTAGATTACAAGTTGTGCGCTATAGAGGGTGCAATATATATCTATACACTATATATCACCTAGATTACAAGTGATGCACTATAGAGGGTGCAATATATATCTATACCTATATATCACCTAGATTACAAGTTGTGCACTATAGAGGGTGCAATATATATCTATACCTATATATCACCTAGATTACAAGTTGTGCGCTATAGAGGGTGCAATATATATCTATACCTATATATCACCTAGATTACAAGTTGTGCGCTATAGAGGGTGCAATATATATCTATACCTATATATCACCTAGATTACAAATTGTGCGCTATAGAGGGTGCAATATATATCTATACCTATATATCACCTAGATTACAAGTTGTGCGCTATAGAGGGTGCAATATATACCTATATATCACCTAGATTACAAGTTGTGCGCTATAGAGGGTGCAATATATATCTATACCTATATATCACCTAGATTACAAGTTGTGCGCTATAGAAGGTGCAATATATATCTATACCTATATATCACCTAGATTACAAGTTGTGCGCTATAGAGGGTGCAATATATATCTATACCTATATATCACCTAGATTACAAGTTGTGCGGTACAGAGGGTGCAATATATATCTATACCTATATATCACCTAGATTACAAGTTGTGCGCTATAGAGGGTGCAATATATATCTATACCTATATATCACCTAGATTACAAGTGATGCACTATAGAGGGTGCAATATATATCTATACCTATATATCACCTAGATTACAAGTTGTGCGCTATAGAGGGTGCAATATATATCTATACCTATATATCACCTAGATTACAAGTTGTGCGGTACAGAGGGTGCAATATATATCTATACCTATATATCACCTAGATTACAAGTTGTGCGCTATAGAGGGTGCAATATATATCTATACCTATATATCACCTAGATTACAAGTGATGCACTATAGAGGGTGCAATATATATCTATACCTATATATCACCTAGATTACAAGTGATGCACTATAGAGGGTGCAATATATATCTATACCTATATATCACCTAGATTACAAGTTGTACACTATAGAGGGTGCAATATATATCTATACCTATATATCACCTAGATTACAAGTTGTGCTCTATAGAGGGTGCAATATATATCTATACCTATATATCACCTAGATTACAAGTTGTGCGCTATAGAGGGTGCAATATATATCTATACCTATATATCACCTAGATTACAAATTATGCACTATAGAGGGTGCAATATATATCTATACCTATATATCACCTAGATTACAAGTTGTGCGCTATAGAGGGTGCAATATATATCTATACCTATATATCACCTAGATTACAAGTTGTGCGCTATAGAGATTGCAATATATATCTATACCTATATATCACCTAGATTACAAGTTGTGCAGTACAGAGGGTGCAATATATATCTATACCTATATATCACCTAGATTACAAGTTGTGCGCTATAGAGGGTGCAATATATATCTATACACTATATATCACCTAGATTACAAGTGATGCACTATAGAGGGTGCAATATATATCTATACCTATATATCACCTAGATTACAAGTTGTGCGCTATAGAGGGTGCAATATATATCTATACCTATATATCACCTAGATTGCAAGTTGTGCGCTATAGAGGGTGCAATATATATCTATACCTATATATCACCTAGATTACAAATTATGCACTATAGAGGGTGCAATATATATCTATACCTATATATCACCTAGATTACAAGTTGTGCGCTATAGAGGGTGCAATATATATCTATACCTATATATCACCTAGATTACAAGTTGTGCGGTACAGAGGGTGCAATATATATCTATACCTATATATCACCTAGATTACAAGTTGTGCGCTATAGAGGGTGCGATATATATATATACCTATATATCACCTAGATTACAAGTTGTGCGCTATAGAGGGTGCAATATATATCTATACCTATATATCACCTAGATTACAAGTTGTGCGCTATAGAGGTTGCAATATATATCTATACCTATATATCACCTAGATTACAAGTGATGCACTATAGAGGGTGCAATATATATCTATACCTATATATCACCTAGATTACAAGTTGTGCGCTATAGAGGGTGCAATATATATCTATACCTATATATCACCTAGATTACAAGTTGTGCGCTATAGAAGGTGCAATATATATCTATACCTATATATCACCTAGATTACAAATTGTGCGCTATAGAGGGTGCAATATATATCTATACCTATATATCACCTAGATTACAAGTTGTGCGGTACAGAGGGTGCAATATATATCTATACCTATATATCACCTAGATTACAAGTTGTGCGCTATAGAGGGTGCAATATATATCTATACACTATATATCACCTAGATTACAAGTGATGCACTATAGAGGGTGCAATATATATCTATACCTATATATCACCTAGATTACAAGTTATGCGCTATAGAGGGTGCAATATATATCTATACCTATATATCACCTAGATTACAAGTTGTGCGCTATAGAGGGTGCAATATATATCTATACACTATATATCACCTAGATTACAAGTTGTGCACTATAGAGGGTGCAATATATATCTATACCTATATATCACCTAGATTACAAGTTGTGCGCTATAGAGGGTGCAATATATATCTATACCTATATATCACCTAGATTACAAGTTATGCGCTATAGAGGATGCAATATATATCTATACCTATATATCACCTAGATTACAAGTTGTGCGCTATAGAGGGTGCAATATATATCTATACCTATATATCACCTAGATTACAAGTTGTGCGGTACAGAGGGTGCAATATATATCTATACCTATATATCACCTAGATTACAAGTTGTGCGCTATAGAGGGTGCAATATATATCTATACCTATATATCACCTAGATTACAAGTTGTGCGCTATAGAGGTTGCAATATATATCTATACCTATATATCACCTAGATTACAAGTTGTGCGCTATAGAGGGTGCAATATATATCTATACCTATATATCACCTAGATTACAAGTTGTGTGCTATAGAAGGTGCAATATATATCTATACCTATATATCACCTAGATTACAAGTTTTGCGCTATAGAGGGTGCAATATATATCTATACCTATATATCACCTAGATTACAAGTTGTGCGGTACAGAGGGTGCAATATATATCTATACCTATATATCACCTAGATTACAAGTTGTGCGCTATAGAGGGTGCAATATATATCTATACACTATATATCACCTAGATTACAAGTGATGCACTATAGAGGGTGCAATATATATCTATACCTATATATCACCTAGATTACAAGTTGTGCACTATAGAGGGTGCAATATATATCTATACCTATATATCACCTAGATTACAAGTTGTGCGCTATAGAGGGTGCAATATATATCTATACCTATATATCACCTAGATTACAAGTTGTGCGCTATAGAGGGTGCAATATATATCTATACCTATATATCACCTAGATTACAAATTGTGCACTATAGAGGGTGCAATATATATCTATACCTATATATCACCTAGATTACAAGTTGTGCGCTATAGAGGGTGCAATATATACCTATATATCACCTAGATTACAAGTTGTGCGCTATAGAGGGTGCAATATATATCTATACCTATATATCACCTAGATTACAAGTTGTGCGCTATAGAAGGTGCAATATATATCTATACCTATATATCACCTAGATTACAAGTTGTGCGCTATAGAGTGCGCAATATATATCTATACCTATATATCACCTAGATTACAAGTTGTGCGGTACAGAGGGTGCAATATATATCTATACCTATATATCACCTAGATTACAAGTTGTGCGCTATAGAGGGTGCAATATATATCTATACCTATATATCACCTAGATTACAAATTATGCACTATAGAGGGTGCAATATATATCTATACCTATATATCACCTAGATTACAAGTTGTGCGCTATAGAGGGTGCAATATATATCTATACCTATATATCACCTAGATTACAAGTTGTGCGCTATAGAGGGTGCAATATATATCTATACCTATATATCACCTAGATTACAAGTTGTGCGCTATAGAGGGTGCAATATATATCTATACCTATATATCACCTAGATTACAAATTATGCACTATAGAGGGTGCAATATATATCTATACCTATATATCACCTAGATTACAAGTTGTGCGCTATAGAGGGTGCAATATATATCTATACCTATATATCACCTAGATTACAAGTTGTGCGGTACAGAGGGTGCAATATATATCTATACCTATATATCACCTAGATTACAAGTTGTGCGCTATAGAGGGTGCGATATATATATATACCTATATATCACCTAGATTACAAGTTGTGCGCTATAGAGGGTGCAATATATATCTATACCTATATATCACCTAGATTACAAGTTGTGCGCTATAGAGGTTGCAATATATATCTATACCTATATATCACCTAGATTACAAGTGATGCACTATAGAGGGTGCAATATATATCTATACCTATATATCACCTAGATTACAAGTTGTGCGCTATAGAGGGTGCAATATATATCTATACCTATATATCACCTAGATTACAAGTTGTGCGCTATAGAAGGTGCAATATATATCTATACCTATATATCACCTAGATTACAAATTGTGCGCTATAGAGGGTGCAATATATATCTATACCTATATATCACCTAGATTACAAGTTGTGCGGTACAGAGGGTGCAATATATATCTATACCTATATATCACCTAGATTACAAGTTGTGCGCTATAGAGGGTGCAATATATATCTATACACTATATATCACCTAGATTACAAGTGATGCACTATAGAGGGTGCAATATATATCTATACCTATATATCACCTAGATTACAAGTTATGCGCTATAGAGGGTGCAATATATATCTATACCTATATATCACCTAGATTACAAATTGTGCGCTATAGAGGGTGCAATATATATCTATACACTATATATCACCTAGATTACAAGTTGTGCACTATAGAGGGTGCAATATATATCTATACCTATATATCACCTAGATTACAAGTTGTGCGCTATAGAGGGTGCAATATATATCTATACCTATATATCACCTAGATTACAAGTTATGCGCTATAGAGGGTGCAATATATATCTATACCTATATATCACCTAGATTACAAGTTGTGCGCTATAGAGGGTGCAATATATATCTATACCTATAAATCACCTAGATTACAAGTTGTGCACTATAGAGGGTGCAATATATATCTATACCTATATATCACCTAGATTACAGGTTGTGCGCTATAGAGGGTGCAATATATATCTATACCTATATATCACCTAGATTACAAGTTGTGCACTATAGAGGGTGCAATATATATCTATACCTATATATCACCTAGATTACAAGTTGTGCGCTATAGAGGGTGCAATATATATCTATACCTATAAATCACCTAGATTACAAGTTGTGCACTATAGAGGGTGCAATATATATCTATACCTATATATCACCTAGATTACAAGTTGTGCGCTATAGAGGGTGCAATATATATCTATACCTATATATCACCTAGATTACAAGTTGTGCGCTATAGAGGGTGCAATATATATCTATACCTATATATCACCTAGATTACAAGTTGTGCGCTATAGAGGGTGCAAAACGAATGCAACAAAAGTTGCGTTATTTCACCCTCTATAGCGCTGCCATTATGAGATTTGAAAAAGCTTCCTTGTGCGTGCGATATGGTTGCGTTGAGCTCCATAACGCACCTAATAGAATCGCTGCTTTGACACGCTTGTGCACGCTTTCCCCATAGACATCAATGGGGAGAAAGTGTTAGAAAAAAAACTAACACCTACGATCGCAGAAGGAAAAGCTCCGTAACGCAAGCCCATGGATGCCTATGGGGAAAAAAAGTTACGTTTAAACCTAACACCCTAACGTAAACCCCACGTCTAAACACCCCTAATCTGCCGCCCCCAACATCACCAACATCTACGTAAACTTATTAACCCCTAATCTGTTGCTCCCAATATCGCCGCCACCTACATTACACTTATTAACCCCTATTCCCCCACACCCCAACATCACTGACACTATAATAAAGATATTAACCCCTATTCCGCTGCTCCCCAACATCACCACCACTAAATAAAGTTATTATTTCCTAAACCTCTGGCCTCCCACATCACTACCACTAAATAAACCTATTAAGCCCCGACATAGCCAAAAACTAAATTAAACTATTAACCCCTAAACCTAACAACCCAATAACTTCAAATTAAAATTACAAGATCCCTATCTTAAAATAAATAAAAACTTACCTGGGAAATTTAAAAAAACTAAATTTAAACTATAAATTAAACTAACATTGCTATTATACTAAAATTAAAATAACTACAAATTAAGCCTAGATTTAGAGTTCTGCGTTAGCCGCCAAAAACCAGCGTTAGGGGCTCCTAATGCTGGTTTTGGGCTACCGCTGGTATTTAGAGTCAGTCAGGAAAGGGTCTAACGCTCACTTTGCAGCCGCGACTTTTCCATACCGCAGATCCCCCTATGCCATTTGCGTATCCTATCTTTTCAATGGGATCTTTCTAACGCCGGTATTTAGAGTCTTGGCTGAAGTGAGCATTAGAAATCTAACGACAAGACTCCAGCCGCAGAGAAAAGCCAGGAGTTAAGAGCTTTCTGGGCTAACGCTGGTTCATAAACCTCTTAACTACTGTGCTCTAAAGTACACTAACACCCATAAACTACCCATGTACCCCTAAACCGAGGTCCCCCAACATCGCCGCCACTCTATTAATTTTTTTTAACCCCTAATCTGCCGACCGCACACCGCCGCAACCTACATTATCCCTATGTACCCCTAATCTGCTGCCCCTAACACCGCCGACCCCTATATTATATTTATTAACCCCTAATCTGCCGCCCCCAACGTCGCCGCCACCTACCTACAATTATTAACCCCTAATCTGCTGACCGCACCTCACCGCTATTATAATAAAGTTATTAACCCCTAATCCGCCTCACTCCCGCCTCAAAAACCCTATAATAAATAGTATTAACCCCTAATCTGCCGACCGGACCTCGCCGCTACTCTAATAAATGTATTAACCCCTAAAGCTAAGTCTAACCCTAACTCTAACACCCCCCTAAGTTAAAAATAATTTTTATCTAACGAAATTAATTAACTCTTATTAAATAAATTATTCCTATTTAAAGCTAAATACTTACCTGTAAAATAAACCCTAATATAGCTACAATATAAATTATAATTATATTGTAGCTATTTTAGGAATAATATTTATTTTACAGGCAACTTTGTATTTATTTTAACCAGGTACAATAGCTATTACAGTATCAAAGACTTCCGGGCTTCACAGAGGAACAGGAAGAAGCAAGCAGCCAGGGTAACGTTGTAGTGGTAAAAAAGCTATTCTTTATTGGTAACGGGTAAAAACAAAAAGAGCCTCAGCTCTACATTGGCAATCCAGGGTCTCTAACGACAACTGCAGACATGTTTCGTGTGGATCCTCCACACTTGATCACATTATTTACTATTTAATAGCTACCTAGTTAAAATAATTACAAAATTACCTGTAAAATAAATCCTAACCTAAGTTACAATTAAACCTAACACTACACTATCAATAAATTAATTTAATAAAATACCTACAATTATCTACAATTAAACCTAACACTACACTATCAATAAATTAATTTAATAAAATACCTACAATTATCTACAATTAAACCTAACACTACACTATCAATAAATAAATTAAATACAATTCCTACAAATAAATACAATTAAACCTAACACTACACTATCAATAAATAAATTAAATACAATTCCTATAAATAAATACAATTAAATAAACTAACTAAAGTACAAAAAATAAAAAAGAACTAAGTTACAAAAAATAAAAAAATAATTTACAAACATTATAAAAATATTACAACAATTTTAAGCTAATTACACCTACTCTAAGCCCCCTAATAGCCCCCTAATAAAATAACAAAGCCCCCAAAATAAAAAAAATGCCCTACCCTATTCTAAAATAAAAATAGAAAAGCTCTTTTACCTTACCAGCCCTTAAAAGGGCCTTTTGCGGGGCATGCCCCAAAGAATTCAGCTCTTTTGCCTGTAAAAAAAAACATACAATACCCCCCCAACATTACAACCCACCACCCACATACCCCTAATCTAACCCAAACCCCCCTTAAATAAACCTAACACTAAGCCCCTGAAGATCTTCCTACCTTATCTTCACCTTGCCGGGTATCACCGATCCGTCCAGAAGAGGCTCCGAAGTATTCATCCAAGCCCAAGCGGGGGCTGAAGAAGTCCATCATCGGGCTGAAGTCTTGATCCTGTGAACTCTAAATACCAGCGGTATTTAAAAGGTGCGGGGGAAAAAAAGCACGCGTAGCTAACGCACCCCTTTGGCCGCAGAACTCTAAATCTAGGCGTAACTTAATTAAATTACACATTAAAAAACTAACCCTACTAAAATAATTAAATCTACAATTAACAAAATTACAAAATACTAAATTATAAAAAAAACTAAAGTACAAAAAAAATAACAAACACTAAATTAAGAAAAATAACAAACCAAATTATTCAAAATTATTCAAAATAAAAACAATTACACCTAATCTAATAGCCCTATAAAAATAAAAAAAAAACCCTAGCCTACAATAAACTACCAATAGCCCTTAAAAGGGCCTTTTGTAGGGCATTGCCCCAAAGAAATCAGCTCTTTTACCTGTAAAAAAAACCAAAGACCCCCCAACAGTAAAATCAGTATACAGCTGTGACTGTATGAAGAGGATTCTCTGCGCCGGATGTCTTCAGGATGGAGCCGCTCTGCACCGCCGGGATGAAGACCTCGGCGCTTGGATGAAGGCTTCTCGCCACCTGAATATCCGGATATCAAAAACTGTAGGTGGATCATCAAGGGTTAGTGTTAGTTTTTTTTTAAACTTTTTTTTGGGGTTTTTTTTTTTAGATTAGGGTTTTGGGCATTCTTAAAAGAGCCAGATGCCCTTTTAAGGGCAATGAAAAAAAGCTGAATGCCCTTTTAAGGGCAACGCCCATCCAAATGCGCTTTTTAGGGCAATGGGTAGCTCATATTTTTTTTAGAGTTAGGTTTTTTATTTTGGGGGGTTGGTTGGGTGGTGGG
>NC_069505.1:635777645-635862645 GCF_027579735.1 Bombina bombina | reverse complement strand
ATGTAGAAGAGTAGAGGACCCAGAACAGAAACTTGAGGTACTCCAACAGACAGAGGCATTGGAGAGGTGGAGTCGTCGGCAAATGACACCGAAAAAGACCTGTGAGAAAGATAGGAGTGAATCTAGGAAAGAGCGGTGTCACAGAGGCCAAAAGAGCTATGAGTCTGTAGGAGGAGGGGGTGGTCAACTGTGTCAAAGGCAGCTGAGAGGTCAAGTAAGATGAGTATAGAGTAGTGGCCAATATTTTTAGCAGAGAGTAGATTGTTAGTAACCTTGGTATGGGCAGTTTAGTATGGGCAGTCTCAGTTGAGTGTTTGAGGTGGAATCCGGATTGCAGGGGGTCAAGCAAGGAGTTGGTGGACAGGATTAATTAGTCATTAATCAAAGTAATCAACACCTTCAGTTATGTGAATACATAAATTATGTATAGCTATATACTTGTTATATACCTTTATTTGTATAGGAACCTTAAACCTGACCCTTATATGTTTCAGAGTGTATGAGGGAAGAGGCTTTGCACGTAACTCAGAAACAAGAGACAGAATTTAAAGAAACAACCAGGAAACCTGTTGGATGGGGCTTTCTCCTTCTTCTCTGGCGCCTTTTATTCTTTAGCCCTGTGGTGACAGAAAATCATCAGAAACGCAAAAGTATTGAATTCATCTTTGTGAACTTTAGTGCCTGGCAGTATGCAGGAAGTGACCGCCTCTGGGCTGGACTGGTCACCACACTTTGTGACCGCATAAGGAAACATTTTGGAGCACTCTCTCTCAGCATCTTTAGTGTCCTGGGTTCTGCACCTAAAACGGACCCAGGTGACAAAGGTGACAAAGAATGGATCTTCAAAAAGTCATTTTTCATTAAGCTGGTGGTGATTCTTTTACTACTTATTATTGGCTTGATCCTCATTTTGGTGCCTATAAGAACCAAGAATAATGAAGGAGAAGAGAAGGTTTCCACGGTATTTGGAGTTCTCGCCACTTTGGTGTCTGGATCAGGTATTATCATGACGTTTTACAAATTAGCTAAGAGTGTCCTCATCAGCCAAAAGCAAAAGATTGAACGTCTGGTTAACAGTCAGAAATTTAGTTCCCAGATGGGCTTCATGAATGACATAAAGAAAGAGGTTGAGTTAATCACACAGATGATCCAGTGTATGGAAATTTTTCAGAAGCAGAGAATCCGTGTGGTTCTGCAGGTCACTAGCCTGGAGCTATGTGCTCCTGACAAAGTGGTTGGTGTTTTGGATGCCATGAATACTCTGCTATCTGACCGTAGAGCTCCATTTATCTCCATCTTGGTTGTGGACCCAAGTATCATTGTCACTTGTTTGGAGAATGCTAACTCACTGAAAGGTATGGCAGATAATGGATACATGTTCCTCAACCGTACCGTAACTCTTCCATTTTCTGTTCCTGCACTTGGCAAAAAGACAAAGTTGCAGCTTCTAAAGAAGGCAGTACAGAAGACAGAAGACCTAATAGACTGGCCATGTAGGAACGATGCAAATCGTGGAACAAAAACAGGTATAGCAGAGTCTGTTAAGTTACTAAGGGAGGAACTGTCAGATGAGGAGGAGACAGATGTAAAGACTTCCTTCATTCAACCTCTGCACTGTATACAGGAGACTTTTTCGGCTCTATACAGTGAGCGGGGAGTTCTCCATGAGTACATCCCTGACAGCATTTGCCAGATGAAACGTATTGTCAACACTATACCAGTTATGGTCCACCTGATGATGCTGAATAACATTCCATGGGACAAAATATCAGCAAGAAATGTTGCTGCATGGGTGGTTCTTTGCAATCAGTGGCCCTGTCGCCTAAGCTGGGTACTACAGTGTCTGGAAGATGAGGAGCAGAATGGGAGCAATGAAGAATTTTGCAACTGCCTACTCTGGGATGTATTCAAGCAGAATAGCAAGGAACTGTTTTCCCTTAAGGCTGGACTGAAGAACCTTTTTGACTTGGATGGAGATCCTGAGATATTCAACAAGTTCCTATCTCAGGACTTTCCTTTTACAGTGCAGGAGTCCAACAGGCTTAAACGATGCACAGTCAACTTGGACTTCTCTATAAAGAATAAAATGGGGCTCCATAGGGGGATAAACAATCTGCAGAATGACTGGAAAAAGGCAGAGATCAAAAAAGAAGAACATAAAGATGATGAGTGCAGTGGTAACATTGAGAAGGAAGGATGTGGGTGTAGAGAGGAAGTCCAGGAACAACAGATTAAAAAAATTGAGGATCTTGGAAATACTAGAGAGTCTCAAAATATACAACAGGTTGAGTGTTTAATTGAAATCCAAAGAAAACAGACATATTGTTCAGAAGATCTTCAAAAGCAAAAGGAATGTCAGCACATAGACAAAACCCAGAAAAGAGATGAATTGTCTGGGTGGATACAGCAAATTCAGCAAAGAGATGGGGTGTCTGGAGGTGCAGAGGACACACACACACAAGCAAATGTATCAGTGGAGAATCAGAAGAGAGAGGGAGAATCTCAGAATATATCAGAGAAGCAAGAAAAGCTGAGTGATGAGGTTATGGGGAAGGGTTATATGGAGCAATGGAAAAATAAGAGAACATATAGGGCAAGTTTATATGGCTATACAACAGGAGGTAAATAAACTGGCTATGTGGGGTTATAGAAGAAGCTTTAGAGAGATAGGCTTATATGGCACAATAGGAAGAATCACATGGAAGGGTTATAGGGGAAACTAAAGTGACAAGGTGAGTCCTGTACTTATGTATATAACTGCACAGACATCCTGTGGCTCAGAATTAAGTCCCATCACATTGCAGCTGCTATGCATATTTGTACAATGTAATTTACAGCCACGTGGGAGTCAGAATTATGCTACTCTGCATATGCACCAGTACATTTGCAGCTCCAATTTGTGATTTGCTGTAGCACATATAGTCACCAGGCAATAAAAGGCTTGTCATAAACTTATACAGAGGTGAAAAATACCACAATAGTTCACTAGTTAGGAAATGTATGTGTGTATATGTTGTATAGAGAGAGAGATGGAAATAGATTGACACCGACAGACAGACACAGACAGATAGATAGATAGATAGATAGATAGATAGAAGATAGAACATAGATAGACAGATAGATAGATTACTGTATAGATAGATAGATAGATAGATAGATAGATAGATGATAGATAGATAGATATCTACCCTGCACTAATATTGTCACTCTTGGTAAATATGAGCAAAGAAGCCTGTGGAAATTGTCTTTTACATTTAACGTTTTGATCTTTTGTGGAAAAAATACACAAAAATACTCTGCTCACATGTATATCAAACAATTGCAAACACAACACAGGTTTATAAAAAAAAAATCTTTGTTAAATATATGTGTGGCACAATTATTGGCACCCTTTTAGTCAATACTTTGTGCTACCTCCCCGTGCCAAGATAACAGCTATTCTCCAACATCACCAGGCTATAAAGCCTGATGATGTTGGAGAATACATGGCAAGGGATCTGAGACAATTCCTCCATACAGAATCTCTCCAGATTCTTCAAATTTTGAGATAGATGCTAGCAGACTCCCCTCTTCAGTTCACCCCACAGGTTTTCTATGGGGTTCAAGTCAGGGGACTGGGATGGCCATGGCAGGACCTTGATTATGTGGTCAGTAAACAATTTTTGTGTTGATTTTGATGTGTTTTGGATTATTGTACTGCTGGAAGTACATGGCCCATTTTAAACTTTCTGGCACAGACATTCAGGTGTTCATTTAATATCTGTTGATATTTGATAGAGGCCATGATGCCATGTGTCACTTATACTGGGCTGCAGGGGTTAACTCCTACCCCTCTACCCCTACCCACCTTTTGTTTCTCAGCAATTGTGGGCTCCTCAGAGCAACCGCTATCTCCCTTGTTTTGTATGTAAACCGGATCTTGGAACTTTCCTCTGCCCAACCTGTCCTTCTCTGGCCGGCTGGCTTCCTGGAACTGCTGGTCGGTCGTATCAGCTCGGATTCTTGATCCCTGGACTTCCCGATCCGGTGGGCAAGCTCAGTGCATGGTTTACCCTCTTGTCTTTGAAGCTCCCGGAATTTCAGTCAGTGTGCCTCTGAGGTGAGTCCATAGCGGGCAAGGATGCGCTCCCTTACCCGGTCGTACTTGACTTGGTCTTCGGGGGGGGGATTGTGTGGAAGGCCTCCAAAGCCCTGCTTTTGGGAGCAGGGTGGTGACTCGGTAGGCATCGGCAACCCCCTGCAACCGACACTGAGTCTCAAAGAGCTGTAGGTAGTGGTCGATCTCCTCTGCCCCATCATCCTGGAAATCCCGGAAGGCCGCATAGGGTAGCTTCTTGGGCCTGGTAGGGGAAGCAAGGGGATCCTGCATTACTCCACCCATGGACTTCTGCAGCTCCATCAAGTGCACTTTAGTGGCATCGGCAATTACCAGAGTAACAATCTCCTCAGGTGGGTTAGATCCATAGAGGTCCAGTCGCCATTGGATCTCTCTCTGTAGTCTCCGGGTTGGAGGCAGAGCTGGGCTGACTGCTGTGTTGATTGCTATCCGACCCACCCGACGGCTCATTAGCCCGATCATTCTCCATCGTTTGGCTATGATTACTGCCTTTGACTTGTGGCCAGCCGTTTTTCCTCTAGCCTGCAGCAAGCTTTTCAGTTCCTCTTTCTGGAGCTCTAGATACTGCTCCATCCGGAATGGTCTTCAGGTGGTGGTTTGGACGTTCCAGGTAGATGGAAGCATCCCACTGCTGCCACCACTGTGACGGAATCCGGCTACCCCGACTGTGAAGCTCCGCCAAAAGGATCCTTCACGTCCCTGGAACCAGCCACTATGTAGCGGAGAAAGGGATTTTAGCAATTCCCACACAAATAACTAGACAGACTAGCATTCAGGTGAAAACAAGACTGATTTTATTGGGAAAACACACAACATTTATAAAGAAACTGATCTTGATAATAAGCCTTCATGTGGAATACCTTCCATGAATACCTGCCCAGTGACAACCCGTCAGCAAGCCAGACTCCAAGCCATCACACCAACTCTGGGAACCCAGATGAGGTGTTCTGCCCTGACTCCTACCTTACCCTGACCGCCTATCCCGACTACCCCCCTACTCCCTGACTGACCCTCCTGGGTGTCCCCCTTCAACTTCACTCAGGAGACCCTGAATGACCCAACCTTAGCCCCCTAGAGAGATCGGGTGGTTACAGACCCCCCAGGGCCCCTGGGGAAGAGCGGTTCCACTGGGAAAGGGGGCTCCTGTACCAGATCTCCGAGAGGAGAAAGGAACCGGTGCCCAAGCATCAGCTGGTTGTACCAAAGAAGTTTTGGTCCGACCTAATGAAAATAGGACACAACATTCCCCTAGCTGGTCACTTAGGAAAGGCCAGGACCCACCACCGCTTGACCCAAACCTTTTTTTGGCCAGGAATTACATTATATTTTAGAGAATACTGTAAATCTTGTGAGGTGTGCCAGAAAGTAGGATAAACAGGGGACCATACTAAAGCCCCCCTACACCCTCTGCCTATTAGCGACGCACCCTTTAGAAGGGTTGTAGTAGACATAGTGGGGCCATTAGCCTGGCCCAGCCCCTCAGGGAAAAGGTTCATCCTTAGAGTAGAGTATGCCACTCGATACCCAGAGGCAATCCCCTTGGCTAATATACAAACGGAGATCATAGCAGATGCAATGCTCCAGATATTCACCAGGGTAGGCTTCCCCCGGGAAGTGATTTCTGACCAAGGAACACAGTTCACTGTGGAAATCATTCAACAGTTATGGAAATTGTGCGGGATCAAACCCCTGCACAGTGCCCCCTACCATCCCGACATGAATGGGCTATGTGAACGGTTCAACAGGACCCTAAAGCAGCTGCTTAGGACATTCTCGGCCACTCACAAGGACTGGGAAAGATTCCTGCCACACCTCCTCTTTGCATACTGAGAGATGCTCTAGGAATCCACTGGCTTCTCTCCCTTTGAATTAGTGTATGGCCCGGAAGATAAGGGGACCCCTCGATTTGTCGATTTGTAAGAGCCCACTGGGAAGGGACTACAGAGGGGGGAAGAACTCTCCATTGTGGAGTACGTTCTCCAACTCATGGACCAAATGAAGGACCTCGCCGACCAAATGCTCGTACCCACACTTTGTCAGTAGGGAAGAAGGTCCTTGCCCTGAAGCATGTCAAAACAGACAAGCTACAGGCCCCCTGGCAAGGACCCTACCAGATAGTGGAACAACTGAACGACACCACCTACCTGGTAGCTAAATGCTCAGATAACTGGGTCCGCTGGACCTTTTATGTGAACATATTGATGGCACATGTAGAAAGGGCCAAGGATGTGGCTGCTATCTGTATGTGGCTGACATACCCCTAGACGAGAGGTTAGGGACTGAGCAGGGAAAGCAAGTCCGGCAACAAAGAAATGAGATATGTTCTCTACTGTCCCTGGGTACACCACAATGGCCGTACACCGAGTGGAGACCCCGGAACAGGCACCCCTGCAACAGGCAGTCTACAGGGTCCCAGAGGCAGTGTGGGACAGCATGCACCGTGTGCTCCTGGGAATATTGGACCTAGGTGTCGTTGAACCATCCAACAGCCCCTGGGCCTCCCCAGTGGTGCTGGTACCCAAAAAGGACAGAACTAACCGGTTCTGCATTGACTACCGTAAGCTCAATGACAGAACCACCACTGATGCCTATCCTATGCCCCGTGTCGATGACCTATTAGACAAAATTGCCTGCGACCACTTCCTAACCACCCTTGACCTCTGCAAGGGATACTGGCAGATCCCTCTAGACCCAGAATCCATCCCCAAGTCTACCTTCATCACCCCCTTCGACCTCTACCAGTTCAAGGACATGCCGTTTGGGATGAAGAATGCTCCAGCCACCATCCAAAGGATGCTGGATCACCTACTGGATGGCCTCCAGGACTATGCCTGCCCATACCTGAATAACATTGCCATCTATAGCGACACCTGGGAGGACCCTCTGTCCACCTAGGAGTCATTTTAGATAGCCTCAGGGCCGCCGGATTGACCCTGAAACCTGACAAGTGTACCATCGTGCACTCAGAGATCCAGTATCTGGGCCACCGAGTGGGCTGCGGGAAGCAGCACCCAGAACCGGCTAAGGTGGAGGCAGTGGCCAACTGGCCCACTCCCCAGACCAAAACCCAAGTCCCAAGTCCTAGCTTTTCTAGGGACCACCGGTTGCTACCGGAAATTTGTCCCCAATTACAGTGCCCTGGCCAAACCCCTGACTGACCTAAACCCATAAGCGACTACCTCGACAAGTCCTGTGGTCCCCCGAGTGTGAAGCTGCCTTCAAGAGTCTTAAGTCTGCCTTAATCTCTGCTTCCTATCCCCACCAAACGTTTTTCTGTCCACACAGATGCCTCCATGTTCAGGTTGGGAGCATTATTAAGCCAGACAGATGAAGACGGGCAGGACCACCCCGTAGCCTATATCAGTAAAAAACTGTTGTCCAGAGAGGTAGGCTACACAACGGTGGAGAAAGAGTGTCTGGCCCTGGTCTGGGCCCTGAAAAAGTTACAGCCCCACCTCTATGGGAGACCCTACACCGTCCTCACAGACCACAACCCCCTTGTATGGCATAATAGAGTTTCCAGGGACAATGGAAGACTGTTAAGTTGGAGTCTAGCCCTGCAGCCATTTAACTTTGACATTCAGTACCGGCGGGGAAAAAGAAATGGGAACGCCAATGGATTTTCCCGGCGGATTGAAGTGGCATAAGCTCCTCGGACTGCCCTAGGCCGACACATGTGTGGATCTAGCCGGGTCTGCCGAACTGGAAAGGGGGAGTTGTCACAGATACCGTGCTGCAGGGGTTAAATTCCTACCTCCCTACCCCTCTTTTGTTTCTCAGCGGTTTAGGGCTCCTCAGAGCAACCACAATCTCCCATAACTTTGGTTTCCCTTGTTTTGTATGTAAACCAGATCTTGGAAGAAGCTGGCCTCTGCCCAACCTATCCCTCTCTGGCCGGCTGGCCTCCTGGAACTGCCGGTCAGCCGCATTAGCTCGGATTTCAGGTCCCTTTTAACCATAGTCACTCCAGCGGCCCTTTGCCCCGTCCGCTCTTTTGGGGATTGGTAGCCCCTAGGGAGGACAAGAGGTGGTGGAATTGCCAAAGGGGCACTATTTTGGAACCTGGGGGTTTTGGACACCCTTACCCCCCAATCTTTAACGGGCTGTAACTCCGGTCCCCAGTAACAAATCATGCTTTCAAATTACACCTTGGAAGTGTTGTCGAACCCCTGGGATCACCTCGAAACCACCACCCCTGTGTCCTGGCTCTCTGTGGGACTGTGGCTGCTATGGCAGGTGCCAGCCTGTCTGGAGGGGCGGGAATGGCAGGAGATGTAAAAGTCAGATAAGTCTTGTTATCAAGATCAGTTTCTGTATAAATGTTGTGTGTTTTCCCAATAAATTCAGTCTTGTTTTTTTTTTTTTTTTAAATATTTTTTTATTGAGGTATATTTAAAGGCATACATCAATCATAAAAAAAAATATGTTTTTGCATCACATGTCACATACAGCAAGGTTTCAATGTTACAGGGATGGTGAAATAAACAGAAAAGATATGTAACAACTTTTTAGCAAACAAACAATATCAACAGCATTTTACAGGATGTGACATAAGAACAATATACAGTATGCATCCAGAATAAACAGGCATAATAAAGAGAAACCTCATAGTTTCCTGAATTTCTCAAAAATACTTATAGAAAAGTTGCATGGGAAGATGTAGTTGAATAAACTATAATAAGTATAAGTAATAATATGTTGTGGCCCAGAATGATACAGCAAGGATTATCACTGTATGTGGCTTACAATGGGGAGAATTGAAACCACTTAAATTTTGGGCACTAAAGCTATGAATAACTGTTGCTGTGAAAAGGTGCGGCATAGACAAGAAAAGCCGCAAAGTTGGTCCTCCTGAACAAGGAGGCACATTATGTAAAAGGGGGGGGGGGGGGAGGTGGTCATTTAGATGTATTAAGCTACATGTAGTGGAAGTGCTATCTCTATATGGAATCATGATGATTGGGCATATTTTAATTTGGAAAAAAAAAGGAGGGGTACTAAAGGAGGCAATGGAGGCAATATGAGGCAGTCTATTTATATAAGACTGTGGATAGGGAAATATACTCCCAACAAGGGAAGACTATGAAAATGGGGTAAATATTGGATTAGAGATTTATATAGCATAGTGTAACCCCCAAAACCTGGAATATTAATAAAAAGATGTGTCATACTTCTCTATGTGCTTATTATGTGTTGGGAGATTCTAAAGTGTGGTAGTGTCGTGGGACCAGCCCACATTAGTCACATGGGTGTTACCTCATTTTCTAGCAACGTTCCAGCAATCAATATTAGGTGCAACCTAGAAGTGATAAGCAATTGGAAATATGACTTATGCTAAGTAGAAAAGTTAACCATATTTATCAGTACAGAACGAACCAACAGCCACGAATAAGATCAATAACATCAAGGAGCACAACGGTCTTGACAGACCATCAAATAACAGAATATAATACAACTATACATAACAGTTAAAATATTGTAGAATAAAGTATTGCTTGGACAGACATGAGTAACAAACGGTATTGAGATAGCTACAGTACTAGCGTTCTAAGCAAAACTAGAAATATAAGTAAATAAAACAACATAGAGTAAGCCAACCCCTAGGCTAATGGTGTAGATGGTAGTGAGAAAATGTACAATCTATAATGAAAATCATACGCTCTAATAAGGGGGGAAAGTGCAGTATATTACCTGGGAAACCACAGAAGTAACTACTGGAGAATAGTGAAAATTTAACCAAGGTTCCCTCTATGGCTCCTAATATAAACTAAAACACTTGCTTTATTTAGCTTCACACTGCACCATGTCAGCATACTGTATAGCTGCCGATCTAAATTTATCTAAAAACTTTTAAACCACAAAAAAATAGTTATAACCTTGGTATTATACCACAGTGGAAAGCTGTTAGGGTAACTACCAATTACAGATAAGAAAAAAGTTATATATTTACTGGTAAGAAAAGTATTATAAAGCTCTAGCAGTTAAAATAAAGGACCTGCAGTCACGGGACAAATAAAGTCAGGCCGAGTCCAACCTCTAAAGAACCTAACTCCAACTATGCTAACCCCCTAATAAAAGGAGATTATACTATGATCCAGCGATTGGGCATGGGCCCTATACCCAACCGCCGTGGAATTTATCGATTGTAAAGGTCCTAACCATAAGCTATTCTTGTCCCTATCATATCCAATCCTGTGAACACATAAGAGGGTTAGCTATGCTTATGGGGGAACTCATGAGGCTGATTTTCCAATAGAGCTATACAATAAAGCAGGAAATATTGTGTCAACAACATATATTTAACCAATAAAAATTTTACATGCATAGGGATGTTTGTCAAACAGGTTAAGGAAATATCAGGGCTATTTTAGGAAAATCTAGCAGTGAAGTTCCAACAGAATTACATAAGTGAACTAACTTATACCCAAGGGCCATTTAAGGGCACAGAAAAATTCTATATACGATCTAATAATGCAAATAAATTGTAAATAAACAACATCCTTGCAGCACACTAAACATCAAGAGTGCAAGGTAATCAGCTTGTGTTAGGCTGCAAGCCTGTAATCATTTCGTGAAAAAAAAGAATTTTTGAGGGTAAAAACTGCAGTAAGAACCCATAAATAAACTGGGGTATTAATGAGTCCCATGTCTTCTATAGTTAACCCTTCTCATAGTAAGTTAAAGTCATTAAGAGGCACACTGCCCCAGATCTAATGTGTCCCCGTAAAAATGACCACCTACTGATGGCTACCCCAGCCGGTACTAGTAGGCCAGAGGGTGTCTCGTTGCTGCTGCTGGTGCTGGGCGGTAACAGGGGAACAGTGTCTAGTATCTGGGATCGCTTAAGATTAGGAGCCTCCATGGGGATGCCAGGTAAGGTAGCTAAGGACATAGGATAACCTGTGATATCGTGTTTCAATCCATGCGTCCCAGAGCATCTATGGTGCTCATCTGGCATGATGATATCAGCAGCTCGCACACCGCTCCTCGGTTCCATTTCTAACCCCTCTAATTGCCACGTGGGTGTTCCATGTCTGAGCGGTATAACTGAAGCTCCATTCTGCAGGCTCACCTCCGGTGTCACAATAAAATCCTCAGTAGCTATATCTTTTGTCTGCGAAGTCCCAGATGGACCACCCAGACAATCACATGTCTTTCTCTCAAATTCCACAATTAGATCCACAACGGCAGCATAAAATACCTGCATATTCATGTTGAAGGATTACTGGAGGTGCGACCATGCGGTCCAATATGGCGTCTCACTCTTTATATGTCAACTGCGACACTGGTAAATATTTATAATTATTCAGAGCCCGATGTTAGGGCTACCCACTGTGATGCTCAGATTAATTTCTGGGTCTCAGAAGCATAGCGGCATTGTTGAGCTTGGCAGTATTGATTCCTCAGTATTGTTGTACGAGTATTCTAAGCAAAGTGTATGTTCCAATATTATCGTGCTGCTGCAAGTTCCCAGGTTCATTCTAGGCATAAGATGGATAGCAGGATATCAGTTCTCAGCGTTTTAGCTATAAAATTTAGGTGGATACATCCTTGTTATTGAAGTTTGAACCGGGAGCTCTAGCACTGTGCGACCGTCCACTTCGCTAGTTGGCTCCGCCCCAATTCAGTCTTGTTTTCACCTGAATGCTAGTCTCTCTAGTTATTTGGGTTGAGTTGCTAAAATCACTTTCTCCGCTACATAGCGGGTGGTTCCAGGGACATGAAGGATCCTTTTGGTGGAGCTACCCAGTAGGGGTAGCCGGATTCCGTCACACCATGTATCCTAACAAAATGTACAGGTCCACTGGCAGAAAAACAGCCTCAAAACATTAAAGAGCTACCACTATATTTAACCTTGGGCATGAGGTACTTTTCAATATGGTCACCTCTCTGTGTGTTCCAAACCCACCTTTGGTGTTTTTAGTCAAAAAGCTCTATTGTGGTTTCATCCATCATGATAGAATCCGATTACATTTGAAGTTCCAGTAGTGTCTGGCAAACTAAAGACGCTTGAGTTTGTTTTTGGATGACACTAGAGGCTTTTTTCTTAAAACCCTTCCAAACAATTTGTGGTGATGTAGGTCCTGGTTTCTCAACAGCCGGGCCATGGCCCGGTGTCGGGCCATGACAGCCCTGCTGGTGGGCCATGACCCAACATGCCCCCACTGCATACTCTTGACAGGCCCACCACTCCACATATCAGGAATACCAGGCAGGCTTTCAGAGTGCCATTACACATATGCGAGGGTCCTGGGCATGTAGCAGCAGTATAAATAAAATACAATACATATATGTATATGTGTGTGTATATATATATATATATATATATATATATATATAATATGACTCCTGAGCCCGGGACATGTACAGCAAAACTTACCGGGCCTTGAGGTCACTTGGGTTGAGAACCACTGATGTAAGTGACATCGGATTGTAGTTTTTGAGACTTTCTGACCCCAAGACGCAACTAACTTCTGCAATTCTCCAGCTGTGAACCTTGGAGATATTTTGGCCACTCAAACCATCCTCTTCACAGTGCGTCGAGACAATATAGACATACGTCCTCTTCCAGGTTAATTCATAACATTTCCACTTGACTGGAACTCCCTAATTATTGCCCTGATGGTGGAAATGGGCATTTTCAATGTTTTTGCTATTTTCTTATAGCCACACCCCATTTTGTGAAGCTCAACAACTTTTTACCGCACATCACAGCTATATTCCTTGGTCTTACCCATTGTGATGAATGACTAAGGGAATGTGTTATCTCATATTTATACCCCTGTGAAACAGGAAGTTATGGTTGAACAATTTCCTGTTCCTAGTCACCCAGGTGTAGTAAAAAATTGAAAATATCAATGGGAATATACTTGAAATATATTTCTCTCATATTAATTCATAGGTGTGCCAATAATTGAGCCACACATATATTTAACAAAGATTTTTTTAGATAAACCTGTGTTGTGTTAGCAATTGTTTGATATCCATGAGAGCAGAGCATTTCTGTGTATTTTTGAACAAAAGGTTAAACAATAAAGACAAATTTTCACACCCTTCTTTGTTCAAATTTACCAAGGGTCCCAATGTTAGTAGACTGCATGTAGATAGATAGATAGATGATAGATAGATAGATACAGATAGATACAGATAGATAAATAGATAAATATAGATAGATAAATACAGAGAGATAGATAGATAGATAGATAGATAGATAGATACAGATATATATAGATAGATAGATAGATAGATAGATAGATAGATAGATAGATGATAGATAGATAAATAGATAGATACAGATAGATAGATAAATAGATAAATATAGATAGATAAATACAGATAGATAGATAGATAGATAGATAGATAGATACAGATAGATAGATAGATAGATAGATAGATAGATACAGATAGATAGATAGATAGATAGATAGATAGATACATACAGATAGATAGATAGATAGATAGATAGATACAGATAGATAGATAGATAGATAGATAGATAGAAAGAAAGAAAGATAGATAGATAGATAGATAGATACAGAACATTGGAGAATACAAGTTTAATTTACCAGTGTAAAAAAAAGGATCCCCCTACCTAAGAAATATAAAGCTTATAGTCTCACGTGCGCCTCCAGTCATCTTCTGTATATACATTGGGGTAATCTGGAACCACCTACCTTGCTGGTCCCTGTGAACCGAGCATTTTTTCAGCGGTGCTGTTGCTGCACTTTGGTAGCGGTGCTGTGCGGTGCCGTACAGAGGCAGAGAGAGCAGTGGAGGTTTGGAGCCGGTCTGGGAAGTGTTTAGCCAGTCTGCGAGTTACCTGAACAACTCTGAGAGTTCAGCCTGCCCCATTTGCACTGTTTGAGTGCAATGTGTTTGTGAGTATTAAATTCTTGTAAGATTACTGAGACATACTTCACCTTAGGAGCACCCTCTTTTATCTTTCTATAGATTACATAAACAGGAGCCAGCAGGAGCCTGTAGACATCAGTATACATCTGACACTGCGAGGCTTGGTTAGGAGTCTGAAAATCAGCACAGTTATTAAAAATAAGCAAAACTAAACATTGTTACAAAACACTACCAGATGGGCTGTATAAATGGATTATCTATATAACATTTATGCAAGACAAATCTGTTGTACATTGTCCCTTTACAATAACATGGGGACAAAGCTAATTTTATAAGAAGTAAATTGGAAACGTTTATAGAATTGTAAGTTGTCTGAATCACAAAGAACATTTTATGTCCCTTTAATAACTAATAGGAAACCAGTTGCCATATTACAAGACACGGCAAGCAGAAGCCTCGCTATGTATTCACCTGCTGGGAACACTAACAGAGCTGTTACACACATGTAACTAATGTACCTATCATGTATATGAAATAGCAACAATCTCAAGCTTTGCATAAAAAATGTATTGGAATTACAAGGGGACATCACAGACCCTCGGAGTTGCCACTTTTAGTTTTTTTAAAGCATAAAGGATTTCCCATATTAACCGTAACACTGAACAAAGGCTCCTAATAAGCAGGCAGTGGCATTGCCAGATAGGGCAGGGGATGCCCTAGTCCCCCATTATAATGGCTGTGCCCCCCAATGGTGGCTTCCCCCCACCACTCTGCCCAGTTCCATTCGGCCCCAGCTATGGCACACCCAGCTGTATCTGATGCACACCCAATCACACCCAGTTGTATCTGATGCACACCCAATCACACCCAGCTGTATCTGATGCACACCCAGTCACACCCTGCTATATCTGATGCGCACCCAATCACACCCAGCTGTTTCTGATGCACACCCATACACAACCAGCTGTATCTGATGAGCACCCAATCACACCCAGTTGTATCTGTTGTGCATCCAATCACACCCAGCTGTATCTGATGCACACCCAATCACACCCTGCTATATCTGATGCACACCCAATCACACCCAGTTGTATCTGATGCACACCCAATAACACCCAGCTGTATCTGATGCACACCCAATCACATCCTGCTATATCTGATGTGCACCCAATCACACCCAGTTGTATCTGATGCACACCCAATCACACCCAGCTGTATCTGATGCACACCCAAACACAACCAGCTGTATCTGATGAGCACCCAATCATACCCAGTTGTATCTGTTGCGCATCCAATCACACCCAGCTGTATCTGATGCACACCCAATCACAACCAGCTGTATCTGATGCACACCCAAACACAACCAGCTGTATCTGATGAGCACCCAATCACACCCAGCTGTATCTGATGCACACCCAAACACAAACAGCTGTATCTGATGAGCACCCAATCACACCCAGCTGTATCTGATGAGCACCCAATCACACCCAGCTGTATCTGATGCACACCCAATCACAACCAGCTGTATCTGATGCACACCCAAACACAACCAGCTGTATCTGATGCACACCCAAACACAACCAGCTGTATCTGATGCACACCCAAACACAACCAGCTGTATCTGATGCACACCCAATCACACCCAGCTGTATCTGATGCACACCCAAACACAACCAGCTGTATATGATGAGCACCCAATCACACCTAGTTGTATCTGTTGCGCATCCAATCACACCCAGCTGTATCTGATGCACACCCAATCACAACCAGCTGTATCTGATGCGCACCCAATCACACCAAGTTGTATCTGATGCACACCCAATCACACCCAGCTGTATCTGATGCACACCCAATCACAACCAGCTGTATCTGATGCACACCCAAACACAACCAGCTGTATCTGATGAGCACCCAATTACACCCAGTTGTATCTGTTGCGCATTCAATCACACCCAGCTGTATCTGATGCACACCCAATCACAACCAGCTGTATCTGACGCGCACCCAATCACACCCAGTTGTATCTGATGCACACCCTATCACACCCAGCTGTATCTGATGCACACCCAATCACAACCAGCTGTATCTGATGCGCACCCAATCACACCAAGTTGTATCTGATGTGCACCCAATCACACCCAGCTGTATCAGATGCGCACCTTATCCCACCCTGCTATATCTGATGCGCACCCAATTACACCCAGTTGTATGTGATGCGCACCCAATCACACCCAGCTGCATCTGATGTGCACCAAATTACACCCAGCTGTATCTAATGTGCACCCAATCACACCCAGCTGTATCTGATGCACACCCAATCACACCAAGCTGTATCTTATGCACACCCAATCACACCCAGCTACATCTGATGCGCACCCAATCACACCCAGCTGTATCTGATGCACACCCAATCATATCCAGATGTAGCTGATGCACACCCAATCACACCCTGCTGTATCTGATACACACGCAGTCACACCCAGCTACATCTGATGCGCAACCAATCACACCCTGCTGTATCTGACACCCAATCACACCCTGCTGTATCTGATGTGCACCCAATCACACCCTGCTTCGCCTTACCGCCAATAAATCACTGGAAGTGCCCCCTAAGGAGAAATCTCTGGGGGGCGCCTCTGTAAGCAGGATATTTACGTCCATTATTCAAAGCTTTAAAACTATTCATTTAACTGCAATGCATGAAGTAATTCACTAATGCACTAACTTGTTTTCTTTTTCATCCTAAGAAAGTAAATGAAATGATAAGCACTAAACTGCAGATCTGATTTATAATACAATATATGGTCTGTCACAAGGACACTATCCCTTTACATATAGCCAAAGTCTGAGTTAAAAACTGACTGGTTTTATAGTTTCTAATTTATTTGTAAATTGTAATATTTATTTTTTAAGTGTTAAGTCAATAAAATATATTCTTATATGGTCTTATAAGTTCCTGCAGTTTTATTATTGCTTATTGTGTGTTGCTGTTAACAGAGGATATATTACGGGGATTATAAAATATAGTATTTAATATTATTATAATATATCACAATCAGAATTCTACAGATGCTGGATAATATTGTGTAGCAGACTATTCTATACCAACCTATGTTCAAAATAATTAATCACAGAATGTCCTTACTGCTGAGGCTACAATTACTTATATTGAAACACTGGTTATAGGAACAGGCTGATTAACTGCTAGCATTTTAGTTTTAACTTCACACATTTTTTTAAAATTTATTCTAATAAAGTTTTATGTTTTAATTCATTTATGATGCACATATGACACACTATCGGCTAGATTACAAGTTTTGCGTTATGAGGGGTGCGGTGCTAACTTGCACTTTATTTTCACCGCTCACTTCCCTACAGCGCTGGTATTACAGGTTTACAAAAACCCGCCGTTAACAGGCAAGAAGTGAGCGTAGAGCAAAATTGAGCTCCATACCACACTGCAATACCAGCGCTGCTGAAAGAGCTGGTTTTACGTGCTCGTGCACGATTTCCCCATAGACATCAATTAGGGGGAGAGACGGCTGAAAAAAAGCCTAACACCTGCAATAAAGGAGCGTAAAGCTCCGTAACACAGTCCCATTGATTCCTATGGGGAAACAAAATATATGTTTACACCGAACACCCTAACATGAACCCCGAGTCTAAACACCCCTAATCTTACACTTATTAACCCCTTATCTGCCGCCCCCGACATCGCAGACACCTACATAATGTTATTAACTCCTAATATGCCGCTCCGGACATCGCCGCCACTATAATAAACATATTAACCCCTAAACCGCTGCACTCCCGCATCACAGACACTAGTTAAATATTATTAACCCCTAATTTGCTGCCCCTAACATCGCCGCCACATACCAACATTTATTAACCCCTAATCTGCCGCCCCCAACGTCGCCGCCACTATACTAAATTTATTAACCCCTAAACCTAAGTCTAACCCTAACACCCCCTAAATTAAATATAATTAAAATAAATCTAAATAAAACCTACTATTAATAACTAAATAATTCCTATTTAAAACTAAATACTTACCTGTAAAATAAACCCTAAGCTAGCTACAAAATAACTAATAGTTACATTGTAGCTAGCTTAGGGTTTATTTTTATTTTACAGGCAAGTTTGTATTTATTTTAACTAGCTAGAATAGTTAGTAAATAGTTATTAACTATTTACTAACTACCTAGCTAAAATAAATACAAATTTACCTGTAAAATAAAACCTAACCTAAGTTACACTAACACCTAACCTTATATTACAATTAAAAAAATTACCTAAATTAAATACAATTACCTAAATTACAAAAAAAAAAAACGCTAAATTACACAAAAGAAAAAAAGAAATTATCAGATATTTAAACTATTTACACCTAATCTAATAACACTATCAAAATAAAAAAGCCCCCCCCCCAAAATAAAAAAACCCTAGCCTAAACTTAACTACCAATAGCCCTTAAAAGGGCCTTTTGCAGGGCATTGCCCCAAATAAATCAGCTCTTTTACCTGTAAAAAAAATACAACCAACCCCCCAAATAAAATCCTAACTAAAAAAACCTAAGCTCCCCATTGCCCTTAAAAAGGCATTTCGCTCTTTTTCAAGTACCCAAACCCTAAGCTAAAAATAAAACCCACCCAATAAACCCTTAAAAAAAAACTAACACTAACCCCCGAAGATCCACTTACAGTTTTGAAGACCGGACATCCATCCTCAACAAAGCCGGGAGAAGTCCTCAACGAAGCCGGGAGAAGTCTTCATCCACATACAGCTTTGTAGCGCAAAACTCATAACTACTGACTTTCAGTTTACGGTATTGATCTTGAAGTTTTAGGGTGTACCGCTCAATTTTTGGCCTCCCAGGCAGACTCGTAATACTGGCGCAAAGGAAGTCCCATTGAAAAAAGACTTTACGCAAATTGAGTAAGTTAATTTGCATTACGGCCAAAAAAGTGTGCGGTGCCCCTAAACCTGCAAGACTCGTAATACCAGCGCTAGTGAAAAAGCAGCGTTATGAGCCTTAATGCTGCTTTTTCACCCATACCGCAAATCTAGCCGAATATTTGTATGGGTCTAACAATGAGTGCTTATATAGTATCGCTTCTTTGTTCAGCTGCTTGAGCTAAAGTTAGAGAATATTAAGTATTGATACTTAGCACCATCCAACCACTGGCGTTACTGTTGTTATAAGGACAATAAAACTCCATTTAAATGGTAATAGACCCTGATACTGTATAAGTGATGCCATCAAACTGTTTTTCTTTTTAAACTGATACAAATGTTATCAGAGACAAAATGAGCAGACTCAGGCTTGATCCAAAGGAGAACACTCACAGTCCTCAAGTGGTGATCTCCTCTGTAAATTCCCGGTAGAGTTTATCAGGCCCCCCTGGATAAAGACACCTACAGTAAACTGTGATTAGAGTCTCTAAGGCAGAGCTTTCCTAACTTTTCATGTTGGTGACACACGTTTCATGTTGGTGACACACTTTTCATGTTGGTGACACACTTTTCATGTTGGTGACACACTTTTTAGACCTGCATCATTGTGTGACACAGTAATTCACTTGTACTAGCAAACAGGTTAAACTAACTTGAGATACAGACACGTACATAAATTATATAATAACAAAATGTATTTACTAGTCTTACTATTTAATGGGATGTATGAGGTTAATGGGATGAACACAGTTGCTTAATATTTGGTGGAATATTAGATAAAGACACTCGCATTTTATCATCAAGCATTTTTAAGCTTCCCCTTCCTATCCGTATATCCAGAGCAGGAGCAGCAATGCACTACTGGGAGCTAGCTGCAAAAAAACAACACTTTGACTTCTGACTTCAGCTCAGCGTTTAAGCTGCTGCCCTTAGAGCTCTGCGAGTCTGACTGACTACTGCCCGTGCTGCAAACACACAGCTGTCCCACTCACTGACTACTGCCCGTGCTGCAAACACACAGCTGTCCCACTCACTGACTACTGCCCGTGCTGCAAACACACAGCTGTCCCACTCACTGACTACTGCCCATGCTGCAAACACACAGCTGTCCCACTCACTGACTACTGCCTGTGCTGCAAACACACAGCTGTCCCACTCACTGACTACTGCCTGTGCTGCAAACACACAGCTGTCCCACTCAATGACTACTGCCCGCGCTGCAAACACACTGCTATCCCACTGACTGACTACTGCCCGCGCAACAAACACACAGCTGTCCCACTCACTGACTACTGCCCGCGCAGCAAACACACAGCTGTCCCACTCAATGACTACTGCCCGTGCTGCAAACACACTGTTGTCCCACTCACTGACTACTGCCCGCGCTGCAAACACACAGCTGTCCCACTCAATGACTACTGCCCGCGCTGCAAACACACTGCTATCCCACTCACTGACTACTGCCTGTGCTGCAAACACACTGCTGTCCCACTCACTGACTACTACCTGTTCTGCAAACACACTGCTATCCCACTCACTGACAACTGCCCACGCTGCAAACACACTGCTATCCCACTCACTGACAACTGCCCACGCTGCAAGCACACTGCTGTCCCACTCACTGACTACTGCCTGTGCTGCAAACACACTGCTGTCCCACTCCCTGACTACTACCTGTGCTGCAAACACACTGCTATCCCACTCACTGACAACTGCCCATGCTGCAAACACACTGCTATCCCACTCACTGACAACTGCCCACGCTGCAAACACACTGCTATCCCAATCACTGACTACTGCCCGCGCTGCAAACACACTACTATCCCACTCACTGACTACTGCCTGTGCTGCAAACACACTGCTGTCCCACTCACTGACTACTGCCCGCGCTGCAAAAACACTGCTATCCCACTCACTGACTACTGCCTGTGCTGCAAACACACTACTATCCCACTCACTGACTACTGCCCGCGCTGCAAACATACTGCTATCCCACTCACTGACTACTGCCTGTGCTGCAAACACACTGCTATCCCACTCACTGACTACTGCCTGTGCTGCAAACACACTGCTATCCCACTCACTGACTACTGCCTGTGCTGCAAACACACTGCTATCCCACTCACTGACTACTGCCCGCGCTGCAAACACACTGCTGTCCCACTCACTGACTACTGCATGTGCTGCAAACACACTGCTGTCCCACTCACTGACTACTGCCTGTGCTGCAAACACACTGCTATCCCACTCACTGACTACTGCCCGCGCTTCAAACACACTGCTATCCCACTCACTGACTACTGCCCGCGCTGCAAACACACTACTATCCCACTCACTGACTACTGCCTGTGCTGCAAACACACTGCTGTCCCACTCCCTGACTACTGCCTGTGCTGTAAAAACACACAGCTGTCCGACTCACTGACTACTGCCTGTGCTGCAAACACACTGCTATCCCACTCACTGACTACTGCCTGTGCTGCAAACACACTGCTATCCCACTCACTGACTACTGCCTGTGCTGCAAACACACTGCTATCCCACTCACTGACTACTGCCCGCGCTGCAAACACACTGCTATCCCACTCACTGACTACTGCCTGTGCTGCAAACACACTGCTGTCCCACTCACTGACTACTGCCTGTGCTGCAAACCCACTGCTGTCCCACTCCCTGACTACTGCCTGTGCTGCAAACACACTGCTATCCCACTCACTGACTACTGCCCGCGCTGCAAACACACTGCTGTCCCACTCACTGACTACTGCCCGTGCTGCAAACACACTGCTGTCCCACTCACTGACTACTGCCCGCGCAGAAAACTCAATGCTGTCCCACTCACTGACTACTGCCTATGCTGCAAACTCACTGCTGTCCCACTCACTGACTACTGCCCACGCTGCAAACACACTGCTGTCCCACTCACTGACTACTGCCCGTGCTGCAAACACACAGCTGTCCCACTCACTGACTACTGCCCGTGCTGCAAACACACAGCTGTCCCACTCACTGACTACTGCCCGTGCTGCAAACACACAGCTGTCCCACTCACTGACTACTGCCCGTGCTGCAAACACACAGCTGTCCCACTCACTGACTACTGCCCGTGCTGCAAACACACAGCTGTCCCACTCACTGACTACTGCCTGTGCTGCAAACACACAGCTGCCCCACTCAGTGACTACTGCCCGCGCTGCAAACACACAGCTGTCCCACTCACTGACTACTGCCCGTGCTGCAAACACACAGCTGTCCCACTCACTGACTACTGCCCATGCTGCAAAGACACAGCTGTCCCACTCACTGACTACTGCCCGTGCTGCAAACACACAGCTGTCCCACTCACTGACTACTGCCCGTGCTGCAAACACACAGCTGTCCCACTCACTGACTACTGCCCGTGCTGCAAACACACAGCTGTCCCACTCACTGACTACTGCCCATGCTGCAAACACACAGCTGTCCCACTCACTGACTACTGCCCGTGCTGCAAACACACTGCTGTCCCACTCACTGACTACTGCCCGCGCTGCAAACACACAGCTGTCCCACTCACTGACTACTGCTTGTGCTGCAAACACACAGTTGTCCCACTCAATGACTACTGCCCGCGCTGCAAACACACTGCTATCCCACTGACTGACTACTGCCCGCACAGCAAACACACAGCTGTCCCACTCACTGACTACTGCCCGCGCAGCAAACACACAGCTGTCCCACTCAATGACTACTGCCCGTGCTGCAAACACACTGTTGTCCCACTCACTGACTACTGCCCGCGCTGCAAACACACAGCTGTCCCACTCAATGACTACTGCCCGCGCTGCAAACACACTGCTATCCCACTCACTGACTACTGCCTGTGCTGCAAACACACTGGTGTCCCACTCACTGACTACTACCTGTGCTGCAAACACACTGCTATCCCACTCACTGACAACTGCCCACGCTGCAAACACACTGCTATCCCACTCACTGACAACTGCCCACGCTGCAAGCACACTGCTGTCCCACTCACTGACTACTGCCTGTGCTGCAAACACACTGCTGTCCCACTCCCTGACTACTACCTGTGCTGCAAACACACTGCTATCCCACTCACTGACAACTGCCTGTGCTGCAAACACACTGCTGTCCCACTCACTGACTACTGCCTGTGCTGCAAACACACTGCTATCCCACTCACTGACTACTGCCTGTGCTGCAAACACACTGCTATCCCACTCACTGACTACTGCCTGTGCTGAAAACCCACTGCTGTCCCACTCCCTGACTACTGCCTGTGCTGCAAACACACTGCTATCCCACTCACTGACTACTGCCTGTGCTGCAAACACACTGCTGTCCCACTCACTGACTACTGCCTGTGCTGCAAACCCACTGCTGTCCCACTCCCTGACTACTGCCTGTGCTGCAAACACACTGCTATCCCACTCACTGACTACTGCCCGCGCTGCAAACACACTGCTGTCCCACTCACTGACTACTGCCCATGCTGCAAACACACTGCTGTCCCACTCACTGACTACTGCCCGCACTGCAAACTCACTGCTGTCCCACTCATTGACTTCTGCCTGCACTGCAAACTCACTGCTGTCCCACTCACTGACTACTGCCCGCGCTGAAAACTCAATGCTGTCCCACTCACTGACTACTGCCTATGCTGCAAACTCACTGCTGTCCCACTCACTGACTACTGCCCACGCTGCAAACACACTGCTGTCCCACTCACTCACTACTGCCCACGCTGCAAACTCACTGCTGTCCCACTCAATGACTACTGCCCGCGCTGCAAACACACAGTTGTCCCACTCACTGACTACTGCCCGCGCTGCAAACACACAGCTGTCCCACTCACTGACTACTGCCCGCGCTGCAAACTCACTGCTATCCCACTCACTGACTACTGCCTGTGCTGCAAACACACTGCTGTCCCACTCACTGACTACTGCCCACGCTGCAAACACACTGTTGTCCCACTCACTGACTACTGCCCGTGCTGCAAACACACTGCTGTCCCACTCACTGACTACTGCCCACGCTGCAAACACACTGCTATCCCACTCACTGACTACTGCCCACGCTGCAAACACACTGCTGTCCCACTCACTAACTACTGCCCACGCTGCAAACACACTGCTGTCCCACTCACTGACTACTGCCCGTGCTGCAAACACACTGCTATCCCACTCACTGACTACTGCCCGCGCTGCAAACACACTGCTATCCCACTCACTGACTATTGCCCGCGCTGCAAACACACAGCTGTCCCACTCACTGATTACTACCCACACTGCAAACACACAGCTGTCCCACTCACTGACTACTGCCCGCGCTGCAAACACACAGCTGTCCCACTCACTGACTACTGCCCGCGCTGCAAACACACAGCTGTCCCACTCACTGACTACTGCCCGCGCAGCAAACACACTGCTATCCCACTCACTGACTACTGCCTGTGCTGCAAACACACTGCTATCCCACTCACTGACTACTGCCTGTGCTGCAAACACACTACTATCCCACTCACTGACTACTGCCTGTGCTGAAAACACACTGCTATCCCACTCACTGACTACTGCCTGTGCTGCAAACACACTGCTATCCCACTCACTGACTACTGCCCACACTGCAAACACACTGCTGTCCCACTCACTGACTACTGCCCGCGCTGCAAACACACTGCTATCCCACTCACTGACTACTGCCCGCGCTGTAAACACACTGCTATCCCACTCACTGACTACTGCCCGCACTGCAAACACACAGCTGTCCCACTCACTGACTACTGCCCGCGCTGCAAACACACAGCTGTCCCACTCACTGACTACTGCCCGCGCTGCAAACACACAGCTGTCCCACTCACTGACTACTGCCCGCGCAGCAAACACACTGCTATCCCACTCACTGACTACTGCCTGTGCTGCAAACACACTGCTATCCCACTCACTGACTACTGCCTGTGCTGCAAACACACTACTATCCCACTCACTGACTACTGCCTGTGCTGCAAACACACTGCTATCCCACTCACTGACTACTGCCTGTGCTGTAAACACACTGCTATCCCACTCACTGACTACTGCCTGTGCGGCAAACACACTGCTATCCCACTCACTGACTACTGCCCGCGCTGCAAACACACTGCTATACCACTCACTGACTACTGCCTGTGCTGCAAACAAACTACTATCCCACTCACTGACTACTGCCTGTGCTGCAAACACACTGCTATCCCACTCACTGACTACTGCCTGTGTTGCAAACAAACTACTATCCCACTCACTGACTACTGCCTGTGCTGCAAACACACTGCTATCCCACTCACTGACTACTGCCTGTGCTGCAAACACACTGCTATCACACTCACTGACTACTGCCCGCGCTGCAAACACACTGCTGTCCCACTCACTGACTACTGCCCGCGCTGCAAACACACTTCTATCCCACTCACTGACTACTGCCCGCACTGCAAACACACAGCTTTCCCACTCACTAACTACTGCCCGCGCTGCAAACACACAGCTTTCCCACTCACTAACTACTGCCCGCGCTGCAAACACACAGCTGTCCCACTCACTGACTACTGCCCGCGCTGCAAACACACAGCTGCCCCACTCACTGACTACTGCCCGCGCTGCAAACACACAGCTGTCCCACTCTCTGACTACTGCCCGCGCAGCAAACACACTGTTATCCCACTCACTGACTACTGCCTGTGCTGCAAACACACTGCTATCCCACTCACTGACTACTGCCTGTGCTGCAAACACACTACTATCCCACTCACTGACTACTGCCTGTTCTGCAAACACACTGCTATCCCACTCACTGACTACTGCCTGTGCTGCAAACACACTGCTATCCCACTCACTGACTACTGCCTGTGCTGCAAACACACTGCTATCCCACTCACTGACTACTGCCCGCGCAGCAATCACACTGCTATCCCACTCACTGACTACTGCCTGTGCTGCAAACACACTGCTATCCCACTCACTGACTACTGCCCACACTGCAAACACACTGCTGTCCCACTCACTGACTACTGCCCGCGCTGCAAACACACAGCTGTCCCACTCACTGATTACTATCCACACTGCAAACACACAGCTGTCCCACTCACTGACTACTGCCCGCGCTGCAAACACACAGCTGTCCCACTCACTGACTACTGCCCGCGCAGCAAACACACTGCTATCCCACTCACTGACTACTGCCCGCGCTGCAAACACACTGCTATCCCACTCACTGACTACTGCCCGCACTGCAAACACACAGCTGTCCCACTCACTGACTACTGCCCGCGCAGCAAACACACAGCTGTCCCACTCACTGACTACTGCCCGTGCTGCAAACACACTGCTATCCCACTCACTGACTACTGCCTGTGCTGCAAACACACTGCTATCCCACTCACTGACTACTGCCTGTGCTGCAAACACACTGCTATCCCACTCACTGACTACTGCCCGCGCAGCAAACACACTGCTATCCCACTCACTGACTACTGCCTGTGCTGCAAACACACAGCTGTCCCACTCACTGACTACTGCCCGCACTGCAAACACACTGCTATCCCACTCACTGACTACTGCCCGCGCTGCAAACACACAGCTGTCCCATTCACTGATTACTACCCACACTGCAAACACACAGCTGTCCCACTCACTGACTACGGCCCGCGCTGCAAACACACAGCTGTCCCACTCACTGACTACTGCCCGCGCTGCAAACACACAGCTGTCCCACTTACTGACTACTGCCCGCGCAGCAAACACACTGCTATCCCACTCACTGACTACTGCCAGCGCTGCAAACACTGCTATCACACTCACTGACTACTGCCCGCACTGCAAACACACAGCTGTCCCACTCACTGACTACTGCCCGCGATGCAAACACACAGCTGTCCCAATCACTGACTACTGCCCGCGCTGCAAACACACAACTGTCCCACTCACTGACTACTGCCCGCGCTGCAAACACACAGCTGTCCCACTCACTGACTACTGCCTGCGCAGCAAACACACTACTATCCCACTCACTGACTACTGCCTGTGCTGCAAACACACTGCTATCCCACTCACTGACTACTGCCCGCGCTGCAAACACACTGCTATACCACTCACTGACTACTGCCTGTGCTGCAAACACACTGCTATCCCACTCACTGACTACTGCCTGTGTTGCAAACAAACTACTATCCCACTCACTGACTACTGCCTGTGCTGCAAACACACTGCTATCCCACTCACTGACTACTGCCTGTGCTGCAAACACACTGCTATCACACTCACTGACTACTGCCCACGCTGCAAACACACTGCTGTCCCATTCACTGACTACTGCCCGCGCTGCAAACACACTGCTGTCCCACTCACTGACTACTGCCCGCGCTGCAAACACACTTCTATCCCACTCACTGACTACTGCCCGCACTGCAAACACACAGCTTTCCCACTCACTAACTACTGCCCACGCTGCAAACACACAGCTTTCCCACTCACTGACTACTGCCCGCGCTGCAAACACACAGCTGTCCCACTCACTGACTACTGCCCGCGCTGCAAACACACAGCTGTCCCACTCACTGACTACTGCCCGCGCTGCAAACACACAGCTGTCCCACTCACTGACTACTGCCCGCGCAGCAAACACACTGTTATCCCACTCACTGACTACTGCCTGTGCTGCAAACACACTGCTATCCCACTCACTGACTACTGCCTGTGCTTCAAACACACTACTATCCCACTCACTGACTACTGCCTGTGCTGCAAACACACTGCTATCCCACTCACTGACTACTGCCTGTGCTGCAAACACACTGCTATCCCACTCACTGACTACTGCCTGTGCTGCAAACACACTGCTATCCCACTCACTGACTACTGCCCGCGCAGCAAACACACTGCTATCCCACTCACTGACTACTGCCTGTGCTGCAAACACACTGTATCCCACTCACTGACTACTGCCCACACTGCAAACACACTGCTATCCCACTCACTGACTACTGCCCGCGCTGCAAACACACAGCTGTCCCACTCACTGATTACTGCCCGCGATGCAAACACACAGCTGTCCCAATCACTGACTACTGCCCGCGCTGCAAACACACAACTGTCCCACTCACTGACTACTGCCTGTGCTGCAAACACACAGCTATCCCACTCACTGACTACTGCCCGCGCTACAAACACACTGCTATCCCACTCACTGACTACTGCCCGCGCTGCAAACACACTGCTATCCCACTCACTGACTACTGCCCGCACTGCAAACACACAGCTGTCCCACTCACTGACTACTGCCCGCGCAGCAAACACACAGCTGTCCCACTCACTGACTACTGCCCGCGCAGCAAACACACTACTATCCCACTCACTGACTACTGCCTGTGCTGCAAACACACTGCTATCCCACTCACTGACTACTGCCTGTGCTGCAAACACACTACTATCCCACTCACTGACTACTGCCTGTGCTGCAAACACACTGCTATCCCACTCACTGACTACTGCCGGTGCTGCAAACACACTGCTATCCCACTCACTGACTACTGCCTGTGCTGCAAACACACTGCTATCCCACTCACTGACTACTGCCCGCGCAGCAAACACACTGCTATCCCACTCACTGACTACTGCCTGTGCTGCAAACACACAGCTGTCCCACTCACTGACTACTGCCCGCACTGCAAACACACTGCTATCCCACTCACTGACTACTGCCCGCGCTGCAAACACACAGCTGTCCCACTTACTGACTACTGCCCGCGCAGCAAACACACTGCTATCCCACTCACTGACTACTGCCAGCGCTGCAAACACTGCTATCACACTCACTGACTACTGCCCGCACTGAAAACACACAGCTGTCCCACTCACTGACTACTGCCCGCGATGCAAACACACAGCTGTCCCAATCACTGACTACTGCCCGCGCTGCAAACACACAACTGTCCCACTCACTGACTACTGCCCGCGCTGCAAACACACAGCTGTCCCACTCACTGACTACTGCCTGCGCAGCAAACACACTGCTGTCCCACTCAATGACTACTGCCCGCGCAGCAAACACATTGCTGTCCCACTCACTGACTACTGCCCGCGCAGCAAACACACAGTTGTCCCACTCACTGACTACTGCCCGTGCAGCAAACACACTGCTGTCCCACTCACTGACTACTGCCCGCACTGCAAACACACAGCTGCCCCACTCACTGACTACTGCCCGCGCTGCAAACACACAGCTGTCCCACTCACTGACTACTGCCCGCGCAGCAAACACACTGCTATCCCACTCACTGACTACTGCCTGTGCTGCAAACACACTGCTATCCCACTCACTGACTACTGCCTGTGCTGCAAACACACTACTATCCCACTCCCTGACTACTGCCTGTGCTGCAAACACACTGCTATCCCACTCACTGACTACTGCCTGTGCTGCAAACACACTGCTATCCCACTCACTGACTACTGCCTGTGCTGCAAACACACTGTTATACCACTCACTGACTACTGCCTGTGCTGCAAACACACTGCTATCCCACTCACTGACTACTGACCGCGCAGCAAACACACTGCTATCCCACTCACTGACTACTGCCCGCACTGCAAACACACAGCTGCCCCACTCACTGACTACTGCCCGCGCTGCAAACACACTGCTGTCCCACTCACTGACTACTGGCCGCGCAGCAAACACACTGCTATCCCACTCACTAACTACTGCCCGCGCTGCAAACACACTGCTATCCCACTCACTGACTACTGCCTGTGCTGCAAACACACTACTATCCCACTCACTGACTACTGCCTGTGCTGCAAACACACTGCTATCCCACTCACTGACTACTGCCTGTGCTGCAAACACACTGCTATCCCACTCACTGACTACTGCCTGTGCTGCAAACACACTGCTATCCCACTCACTGACTACTGCCCACGCAGCAAACACACTGCTATCCCACTCACTGACTACTGCCTGTGCTGCAAACACACAGCTGTCCCACTCACTGACTACTGCCCGCACTGCAAACACACTGCTATCCCACTCACTGACTACTGCCCGCGCTGCAAACACACAGCTGTCCCACTCACTGATTACTACCCACACTGCAAACACACAGCTGTCCCACTCACTGACTACTGCCCGCGCTGCAAACACACAGCTGTCCCACTCACTGACTACTGCCCGCGCAGCAAACACACTGCTATCCCACTCACTGACTACTGCCCGCGCTGCAAACACACTGCTATCCCACTCACTGACTACTGCCCGCACTGCAAACACACAGCTGTCCCACTCACTGACTACTGCCCGTGATGCAAACACACAGCTGTCCCAGTCACTGACTACTGCCCGCGCTGCAAACACACAGCTGTCCCACTCACTGACTACTGCCCGCGCAGCAAACACACTGCTGTCCCACTCACTGACTACTGCCCGCGCAGCAAACACACAGCTGTCCCACTCACTGACTACTGCCCGCGCAGCAAACACACTGCTGTCCCACTCACTGACTACTGCCCGCGCAGCAAACACACTGCTATCCCACTCACTGACTACTGCCTGCGCAGCAAACACACTGCTGTCCCACTCACTGACTACTGCCCGCGCAGCAAACACACTGCTATCCCACTCACTGACTACTGCCCGCGCAGCAAACACACAGCTGTCCCACTCACTGACTACTGCCTGTGCTGCAAACACACTACTATCCCACTCCCTGACTACTGCCTGTGCTGCAAACACACTGCTATCCCACTCACTGACTACTGCCCGCGCTGCAAACACACTGCTGTCGCACTCACTGACTACTGCCCGCGCAGCAAACACACTGCTATCCCACTCACTGACTACTGCCCGCGCTGCAAACACACTGCTGTCCCACTCACTGACTACTGCCCGCGCAGCAAACACACAGCTGTCCCACTCACTGACTACTGCCCGCGCAGCAAACACACTGCTATCCCACTCACTGACTACTGCCCGCGCTGCAAACACACTGCTGTCCCACTCAATGACTAGTGCCCGCGCTGCAAACACACTGCTGTCCCACTCACTGACTACTGCCCGCGCAGCAAACACACTGCTGTCCCACTCACTGACTACTGCCTGTGCTGCAAACACACTGCTATCCCACTCAATGACTACTGCCCGCGCAGCAAACACACTGCTGTCCCACTCAATGACTACTGCCCGCGCTGCAAACACACTGCTGTCCCACTCACTGACTACTGCCCGCGCAGCAAACACACTGCTATCCCACTCACTGACTACTGCCTGTGCTGCAAACACACTGCTATCCCACTCACTGACTACTGCCTGTGCTGCAAACACACTACTATCCCACTCACTGACTACTGCCTGTGCTGCAAACACACTGCTATCCCACTCACTGACTACTGCCTGTGCTGTAAACACACTGCTATCCCACTCACTGACTACTGCCTGTGCGGCAAACACACTGCTATCCCACTCACTGACTACTGCCCGCGCTGCAAACACACTGCTATACCACTCACTGACTACTGCCTGTGCTGCAAACACACTGCTATCCCACTCACTGACTACTGCCTGTGTTGCAAACAAACTACTATCCCACTCACTGACTACTGCCTGTGCTGCAAACACACTGCTATCCCACTCACTGACTACTGCCTGTGCTGCAAACACACTGCTATCACACTCACTGACTACTGCCCACGCTGCAAACACACTGCTGTCCCACTCACTGACTACTGCCCGCGCTGCAAACACACTGCTGTCCCACTCACTGACTACTGCCCGCGCTGCAAACACACTTCTATCCCACTCACTGACTACTGCCCGCACTGCAAACACACAGCTTTCCCACTCACTAACTACTGCCCGCGCTGCAAACACACAGCTTTCCCACTCACTAACTACTGCCCGCGCTGCAAACACACAGCTGTCCAACTCACTGACTACTGCCCGCGCTGCAAACACACAGCTGCCCCACTCACTGACTACTGCCCGCGCTGCAAACACACAGCTGTCCCACTCACTGACTACTGCCCGCGCAGCAAACACACTGTTATCCCACTCACTGACTACTGCCTGTGCTGCAAACACACTGCTATCCCACTCACTGACTACTGCCTGTGCTGCAAACACACTACTATCCCACTCACTGACTACTGCCTGTGCTGCAAACACACTGCTATCCCACTCACTGACTACTGCCTGTGCTGCAAACACACTGCTATCCCACTCACTGACTACTGCCTGTGCTGCAAACACACTGCTATCCCACTCACTGACTACTGCCCGCGCAGCAAACACACTGCTATCCCACTCACTGACTACTGCCTGTGCTGCAAACACACTGCTATCCCACTCACTGACTACTGCCCACACTGCAAACACACTGCTATCCCACTCACTGACTACTGCCCGTGCTGCAAACACACAGCTGTCCCACTCACTGATTACTACCCACACTGCAAACACACAGCTGTCCCACTCACTGACTACTGCCCGCGCTGCAAACACACAGCTGTCCCACTCACTGACTACTGCCCGCGCAGCAAACACACTGCTATCCCACTCACTGACTACTGCCCGCGCTGCAAACACACTGCTATCCCACTCACTGACTACTGCCCGCACTGCAAACACACAGCTGTCCCACTCACTGACTACTGCCCGCGCAGCAAACACACAGCTGTCCCACTCACTGACTACTGCCCGCGCAGCAAACACACTGCTATCCCACTGCCTGTGCTGCAAACACACTGCTATCCCACTCACTGACTACTGCCTGTGCTGCAAACACACTACTATCCCACTCACTGACTACTGCCTGTGCTGCAAACACACTGCTATCCCACTCACTGACTACTGCCTGTGCTGCAAACACACTGCTATCCCACTCACTGACTACTGCCTGTGCTGCAAACACACTGCTATCCCACTCACTGACTACTGCCCGTGCAGCAAATACACTGCTATCCCACTCACTGACTACTGCCTGTGCTGCAAACACACAGCTGTCCCACTCACTGACTACTGCCCGCACTGCAAACACACTGCTATCCCACTCACTGACTACTGCCCGCGCTGCAAACACACAGCTGTCCCATTCACTGATTACTACCCACACTGCAAACACACAGCTGTCCCACTCACTGACTACGGCCCGCGCTGCAAACACACAGCTGCCCCACTCACTGACTACTGCCCGCGCTGCAAACACACAGCTGTCCCACTCACTGACTACTGCCCGCGCAGCAAACACACTGTTATCCCACTCACTGACTACTGCCTGTGCTGCAAACACACTGCTATCCCACTCACTGACTACTGCCTGTGCTGCAAACACACTACTATCCCACTCACTGACTACTGCCTGTTCTGCAAACACACTGCTATCCCACTCACTGACTACTGCCTGTGCTGCAAACACACTGCTATCCCACTCACTGACTACTGCCTGTGCTGCAAACACACTGCTATCCCACTCACTGACTACTGCCCGCGCAGCAATCACACTGCTATCCCACTCACTGACTACTGCCTGTGCTGCAAACACACTGCTATCCCACTCACTGACTACTGCCCACACTGCAAACACACTGCTGTCCCACTCACTGACTACTGCCCGCGCTGCAAACACACAGCTGTCCCACTCACTGATTACTATCCACACTGCAAACACACAGCTGTCCCACTCACTGACTACTGCCCGCGCTGCAAACACACAGCTGTCCCACTCACTGACTACTGCCCGCGCAGCAAACACACTGCTATCCCACTCACTGACTACTGCCCGCGCTGCAAACACACTGCTATCCCACTCACTGACTACTGCCCGCACTGCAAACACACAGCTGTCCCACTCACTGACTACTGCCCGCGCAGCAAACACACAGCTGTCCCACTCACTGACTACTGCCCGTGCTGCAAACACACTGCTATCCCACTCACTGACTACTGCCTGTGCTGCAAACACACTGCTATCCCACTCACTGACTACTGCCTGTGCTGCAAACACACTGCTATCCCACTCACTGACTACTGCCCGCGCAGCAAACACACTGCTATCCCACTCACTGACTACTGCCTGTGCTGCAAACACACAGCTGTCCCACTCACTGACTACTGCCCGCACTGCAAACACACTGCTATCCCACTCACTGACTACTGCCCGCGCTGCAAACACACAGCTGTCCCATTCACTGATTACTACCCACCCTGCAAACACACAGCTGTCCCACTCACTGACTACGGCCCGCGCTGCAAACACACAGCTGTCCCACTCACTGACTACTGCCCGCGCTGCAAACACACAGCTGTCCCACTTACTGACTACTGCCCGCGCAGCAAACACACTGCTATCCCACTCACTGACTACTGCCAGCGCTGCAAACACTGCTATCACACTCACTGACTACTGCCCGCACTGCAAACACACAGCTGTCCCACTCACTGACTACTGCCCGCGATGCAAACACACAGCTGTCCCAATCACTGACTACTGCCCGCGCTGCAAACACACAACTGTCCCACTCACTGACTACTGCCCGCGCTGCAAACAAACAGCTGTCCCACTCACTGACTACTGCCTGCGCAGCAAACACACTACTATCCCACTCACTGATTACTGCCTGTGCGGCAAACACACTGCTATCCCACTCACTGACTACTGCCCGCGCTGCAAACACACTGCTATACCACTCACTGACTACTGCCTGTGCTGCAAACACACTGCTATCCCACTCACTGACTACTGCCTGTGTTGCAAACAAACTACTATCCCACTCACTGACTACTGCCTGTGCTGCAAACACACTGCTATCCCACTCACTGACTACTGCCTGTGCTGCAAACACACTGCTATCACACTCACTGACTACTGCCCACGCTGCAAACACACTGCTGTCCCATTCACTGACTACTGCCCGCGCTGCAAACACACTGCTGTCCCACTCACTGACTACTGCCCGCGCTGCAAACACACTGCTATCCCACTCACTGACTACTGCCCGCACTGCAAACACACAGCTTTCCCACTCACTAACTACTGCCCACGCTGCAAACACACAGCTTTCCCACTCACTAACTACTGCCCGCGCTGCAAACACACAGCTGTCCCACTCACTGACTACTGCCCGCGCTGCAAACACACAGCTGTCCCACTCACTGACTACTGCCCGCGCTGCAAACACACAGCTGTCCCACTCACTGACTACTGCCCGCGCAGCAAACACACTGTTATCCCACTCACTGACTACTGCCTGTGCTGCAAACACACTGCTATCCCACTCACTGACTACTGCCTGTGCTTCAAACACACTACTATCCCACTCACTGACTACTGCCTGTGCTGCAAACACACTGCTATCCCACTCACTGACTACTGCCTGTGCTGCAAACACACTGCTATCCCACTCACTGACTACTGCCTGTGCTGCAAACACACTGCTATCCCACTCACTGACTACTGCCCGCGCAGCAAACACACTGCTATCCCACTCACTGACTACTGCCTGTGCTGCAAACACACTGCTATCCCACTCACTGACTACTGCCCACACTGCAAACACACTGCTATCCCACTCACTGACTACTGCCCGCGCTGCAAACACACAGCTGTCCCACTCACTGATTACTGCCCGCGATGCAAACACACAGCTGTCCCAATCACTGACTACTGCCCGCGCTGCAAACACACAACTGTCCCACTCACTGACTACTGCCCGCGCTGCAAACACACTGCTGTCCCACTCACTGACTACTGGCCGCGCAGCAAACACACTGCTATCCCACTCACTAACTACTGCCCGCGCTGCAAACACACTGCTATCCCACTCACTGACTACTGCCTGTGCTGCAAACACACTGCTATCCCACTCACTGACTACTGCCCGCGCTGCAAGCACACAGCTGTCCCACTCACTGACTACTGCCTGTGCTGCAAACACACTGCTATCCCACTCACTGACTACTGCCTGTGCTGCAAACACACTGCTATCCCACTCACTGACTACTGCCCACGCAGCAAACACACTGCTATCCCACTCACTGACTACTGCCTGTGCTGCAAACACACAGCTGTCCCACTCACTGACTACTGCCCGCACTGCAAACACACTGCTATCCCACTCACTGACTACTGCCCGCGCTGCAAACACACAGCTGTCCCACTCACTGATTACTACCCACACTGCAAACACACAGCTGTCCCACTCACTGACTACTGCCCGCGCTGCAAACACACAGCTGTCCCACTCACTGACTACTGCCCGCGCAGCAAACACACTGCTATCCCACTCACTGACTACTGCCCGCGCTGCAAACACACTGCTATTCCACTCACTGACTACTGCCCGCACTGCAAACACACAGCTGTCCCACTCACTGACTACTGCCCGTGATGCAAACACACAGCTGTCCCAGTCACTGACTACTGCCCGCGCTGCAAACACACAGCTGTCCCACTCACTGACTACTGCCCGCGCAGCAAACACACTGCTGTCCCACTCACTGACTACTGCCCGCGCAGCAAACACACAGCTGTCCCACTCACTGACTACTGCCCGCGCAGCAAACACACTGCTGTCCCACTCACTGACTACTGCCCGCGCAGCAAACACACTGCTATCCCACTCACTGACTACTGCCTGCGCAGCAAACACACTGCTGTCCCACTCACTGACTACTGCCCGCGCAGCAAACACACTGCTATCCCACTCACTGACTACTGCCCGCGCAGCAAACACACAGCTGTCCCACTCACTGACTACTGCCTGTGCTGCAAACACACTACTATCCCACTCCCTGACTACTGCCTGTGCTGCAAACACACTGCTATCCCACTCACTGACTACTGCCCGCGCTGCAAACACACTGCTGTCGCACTCACTGACTACTGCCCGCGCAGCAAACACACTGCTATCCCACTCACTGACTACTGCCCGCGCTGCAAACACACTGCTGTCCCACTCACTGACTACTGCCCGCGCAGCAAACACACAGCTGTCCCACTCACTGACTACTGCCCGCGCAGCAAACACACTGCTATCCCACTCACTGACTACTGCCCGCGCTGCAAACACACTGCTGTCCCACTCAATGACTAGTGCCCGCGCTGCAAACACACTGCTGTCCCACTCACTGACTACTGCCCGCGCAGCAAACACACTGCTGTCCCACTCACTGACTACTGCCTGTGCTGCAAACACACTGCTATCCCACTCAATGACTACTGCCCGCGCAGCAAACACACTGCTGTCCCACTCAATGACTACTGCCCGCGCTGCAAACACACTGCTGTCCCACTCACTGACTACTGCCCGCGCAGCAAACACACTGCTATCCCACTCACTGACTACTGCCTGTGCTGCAAACACACTGCTATCCCACTCACTGACTACTGCCTGTGCTGCAAACACACTACTATCCCACTCACTGACTACTGCCTGTGCTGCAAACACACTGCTATCCCACTCACTGACTACTGCCTGTGCTGTAAACACACTGCTATCCCACTCACTGACTACTGCCTGTGCGGCAAACACACTGCTATCCCACTCACTGACTACTGCCCGCGCTGCAAACACACTGCTATACCACTCACTGACTACTGCCTGTGCTGCAAACACACTGCTATCCCACTCACTGACTACTGCCTGTGTTGCAAACAAACTACTATCCCACTCACTGACTACTGCCTGTGCTGCAAACACACTGCTATCCCACTCACTGACTACTGCCTGTGCTGCAAACACACTGCTATCACACTCACTGACTACTGCCCACGCTGCAAACACACTGCTGTCCCACTCACTGACTACTGCCCGCGCTGCAAACACACTGCTGTCCCACTCACTGACTACTGCCCGCGCTGCAAACACACTTCTATCCCACTCACTGACTACTGCCCGCACTGCAAACACACAGCTTTCCCACTCACTAACTACTGCCCGCGCTGCAAACACACAGCTTTCCCACTCACTAACTACTGCCCGCGCTGCAAACACACAGCTGTCCAACTCACTGACTACTGCCCGCGCTGCAAACACACAGCTGCCCCACTCACTGACTACTGCCCGCGCAGCAAACACACAGCTGTCCCACTCACTGACTACTGCCCGCGCAGCAAACACACAGCTGCCCCACTCACTGACTACTGCCTGTGCTGCAAACACACTGCTATCCCACTCACTGACTACTGCCTGTGCTGCAAACACACTACTATCCCACTCACTGACTACTGCCTGTGCTGCAAACACACTGCTATCCCACTCACTGACTACTGCCTGTGCTGCAAACACACTGCTATCCCACTCACTGACTACTGCCCGCGCAGCAAACACACTGCTATCCCACTCACTGACTACTGCCTGTGCTGCAAACACACTGCTATCCCACTCACTGACTACTGCCCACACTGCAAACACACTGCTATCACACTCACTGACTACTGCCCGCGCTGCAAACACACAGCTGTCCCACTCACTGATTACTACCCACACTGCAAACACACAGCTGTCCCACTCACTGACTACTGCCCGCGCTGCAAACACACAGCTGTCCCACTCACTGACTACTGCCCGCGCAGCAAACACACTGCTATCCCACTCACTGACTACTGCCCGCGCTGCAAACACACTGCTATCCCACTCACTGACTACTGCCCGCACTGCAAACACACAGCTGTCCCACTCACTGACTACTGCCCGCGCAGCAAACACACAGCTGTCCCACTCACTGACTACTGCCCGCGCAGCAAACACACTGCTATCCCACTGCCTGTGCTGCAAACACACTGCTATCCCACTCACTGACTACTGCCTGTGCTGCAAACACACTACTATCCCACTCACTGACTACTGCCTGTGCTGCAAACACACTGCTATCCCACTCACTGACTACTGCCTGTGCTGCAAACACACTGCTATCCCACTCACTGACTACTGCCTGTGCTGCAAACACACTGCTATCCCACTCACTGACTACTGCCCGTGCAGCAAATACACTGCTATCCCACTCACTGACTACTGCCTGTGCTGCAAACACACAGCTGTCCCACTCACTGACTACTGCCCGCACTGCAAACACACTGCTATCCCACTCACTGACTACTGCCCGCGCTGCAAACACACAGCTGTCCCATTCACTGATTACTACCCACACTGCAAACACACAGCTGTCCCACTCACTGACTACGGCCCGCGCTGCAAACACACAGCTGTCCCACTCACTGACCACTGCCCGCGCTGCAAACACACAGCTGTCCCACTTACTGACTACTGCCCGCGCAGCAAACACACTGCTATCCCACTTACTGACTACTGCCAGCACTGCAAACACTGCTATCACACTCACTGACTACTGCCCACACTGCAAACACACAGCTGTCCCACTCACTGACTACTGCCCGCGATGCAAACACACAGCTGTCCCAATCACTGACTACTGCCCGCGCTGCAAACACACAACTGTCCCACTCACTGACTACTGCCCGCGCTGCAAACACACAGCTGTCCCACTCACTGACTACTGCCTGCGCAGCAAACACACTGCTGTCCCACTCAATGACTACTGCCCGCGCAGCAAACACATTGCTGTCCCACTCACTGACTACTGCCCGCGCAGCAAACACACAGTTGTCCCACTCACTGACTATTGCCCGCGCAGCAAACACACTGCTGTCCCACTCACTGACTACTGCCCGCACTGCAAACACACAGCTGCCCCACTCACTGACTACTGCCCGCGCTGCAAACACACAGCTGTCCCACTCACTGACTACTGCCCGCGCAGCAAACACACTGCTATCCCACTCACTGACTACTGCCTGTGCTGCAAACACACTGCTATCCCACTCACTGACTACTGCCTGTGCTGCAAACACACTACTATCCCACTCCCTGACTACTGCCTGTGCTGCAAACACACTGCTATCCCACTCACTGGCTACTGCCTGTGCTGCAAACACACTGCTATCCCACTCACTGACTACTGCCTGTGCTGCAAACACACTGCTATACCACTCACTGACTACTGCCTGTGCTGCAAACACACTGCTATCCCACTCACTGACTACTGCCCGCGCAGCAAACACACTGCTATCCCACTCACTGACTACTGCCCGCACTGCAAAGGCACAGCTGCCCCACTCACTGACTACTGCCCGCGCTGCAAACACACTGCTGTCCCACTCACTGACTACTGGCCGCGCAGCAAACACACTGCTATCCCACTCACTAACTACTGCCCGCGCTGCAAACACACTGCTGTCCCACTCACTGACTACTGCCTGTGCTGCAAACACACTGCTATCCCACTCACTGACTACTGCCCGCGCTGCAAGCACACAGCTGTCCCAATCACTGACTACTGCCCGCGCTGCAAACACACTGCTATCCCACTCACTGACTACTGCCTGTGCTGCAAACACACTGCTATCCCACTCACTGACTACTGCCTGTGCTGCAAACACACTACTAACCCACTCACTGACTACTGCCTGTGCTGCAAACACACTGCTATCCCACTCACTGACTACTGCCTGTGCTGCAAACACACTGCTATCCCACTCACTGACTACTGCCTGTGCTGCAAACACACTGCTATCCCACTCACTGACTACTGCCCACGCAGCAAAAACACTGCTATCCCACTCACTGACTACTGCCTGTGCTGCAAACACACAGCTGTCCCACTCACTGACTACTGCCCTCACTGCAAACACACTACTATCCCACTCACTGACTACTGCCCGCGCTGCAAACACACAGCTGTCCCACTCACTGATTACTACCCACACTGCAAACACACAGCTGTCCCACTCACTGACTACTGCCCGCGCTGCAAACACACAGCTGTCCCACTCACTGACTACTGCCCGCGCAGCAAACACACTGCTATCCCACTCACTGACTACTGCCCGCGCTGCAAACACACTGCTATCCCACTCACTGACTACTGCCCGCACTGCAAACACACAGCTGTCCCAATCACTGACTACTGCCCGCGATGCAAACACACAGCTGTCCCACTCACTGACTACTGCCCGCGCAGCAAATACACTGCTGTCCCACTCACTGACTACTGCCCGCGCAGCAAACACACAGCTGTCCCACTCACTGACTACTGCCCGCGCAGCAAACACACTGCTGTCCCACTCACTGACTACTGCCCGCGCAGCAAACACATTGCTATCCCACTCACTGACTACTGCCTGCGCAGCAAACACACTGCTGTCCCACTCACTGACTACTGCCCTCGCAGCAAACACACTGCTATCCCACTCACTGACTACTGCCCGCGCAGCAAACACACAGCTGTCCCACTCACTGACTACTGCCTGTGCTGCAAACACACTACTATCCCACTCCCTGACTACTGCCTGTGCTGCAAACACACTGCTATCCCACTCACTGACTACTGCCCGCGCTGCAAACACACTGCTGTCCCACTCACTGACTACTGCCCGCGCAGCAAACACACAGCTGTCCCACTCACTGACTACTGCCCGTGCAGCAAACACACTGCTATCCCACTCACTGACTACTGCCTGTGCTGCAAACACACTGCTATCCCACTCACTGACTACTGCCTGTGCTGCAAACACACTACTATCCCACTCCCTGACTACTGCCTGTGCTGCAAACACACTGCTATCCCACTCACTGGCTACTGCCTGTGCTGCAAACACACTGCTATCCCACTCACTGACTACTGCCTGTGCTGCAAACACACTGCTATACCACTCACTGACTACTGCCTGTGCTGCAAACACACTGCTATCCCACTCACTGACTACTGCCCGCGCAGCAAACACACTGCTATCCCACTCACTGACTACTGCCCGCGCTGCAAACACACTGCTGTCCCACTCACTGACTACTGGCCGCGCAGCAAACACACTGCTATCCCACTCACTAACTACTGCCCGCGCTGCAAACACACTGCTGTCCCACTCACTGACTACTGCCTGTGCTGCAAACACACTGCTATCCCACTCACTGACTACTGCCCGCGCTGCAAGCACACAGCTGTCCCAATCACTGACTACTGCCCGCGCTGCAAACACACTGCTATCCCACTCACTGACTACTGCCTGTGCTGCAAACACACTGCTATCCCACTCACTGACTACTGCCTGTGCTGCAAACACACTACTAACCCACTCACTGACTACTGCCTGTGCTGCAAACACACTGCTATCCCACTCACTGACTACTGCCTGTGCTGCAAACACACTGCTATCCCACTCACTGACTACTGCCTGTGCTGCAAACACACTGCTATCCCACTCACTGACTACTGCCCACGCAGCAAAAACACTGCTATCCCACTCACTGACTACTGCCTGTGCTGCAAACACACAGCTGTCCCACTCACTGACTACTGCCCTCACTGCAAACACACTGCTATCCCACTCACTGACTACTGCCCGCGCTGCAAACACACAGCTGTCCCACTCACTGATTACTACCCACACTGCAAACACACAGCTGTCCCACTAACTGACTACTGCCCGCGCTGCAAACACACAGCTGTCCCACTCACTGACTACTGCCCGCGCAGCAAACACACTGCTATCCCACTCACTGACTACTGCCTGTGCTGCAAACACACTGCTATCCCACTCACTGACTACTGCCCGCACTGCAAACACACAGCTGTCCCAATCACTGACTACTGCCCGCGATGCAAACACACAGCTGTCCCACTCACTGACTACTGCCCGCGCAGCAAACACACTGCTATCCCACTCACTGACTACTGCCCGCGCAGCAAACACACAGCTGTCCCACTCACTGACTACTGCCCGCGCAGCAAACACACTGCTGTCCCACTCACTGACTACTGCCCGCGCAGCAAACACATTGCTATCCCACTCACTGACTACTGCCTGCGCAGCAAACACACTGCTGTCCCACTCACTGACTACTGCCCTCGCAGCAAACACACTGCTATCCCACTCACTGACTACTGCCCGCGCAGCAAACACACAGCTGTCCCACTCACTGACTACTGCCTGTGCTGCAAACACACTACTATCCCACTCCCTGACTACTGCCTGTGCTGCAAACACACTGCTATCCCACTCACTGACTACTGCCCGCGCTGCAAACACACTGCTGTCCCACTCACTGACTACTGCCCGCGCAGCAAACACACTGCTATCCCACTCACTGACTACTGCCCGCGCTGCAAACACACTGCTGTCCCACTCACTGACTACTGCCCGAGCAGCAAACACACAGCTGTCCCACTCACTGACTACTGCCCGCGCAGCAAACACACTGCTATCCCACTCACTGACTACTGCCCGCGCTGCAAACACACTGCTGTCCCACTCAATGACTACTGCCCGCGCTGCAAACACACTGCTGTCCCACTCACTGACTACTGCCCGCGCAGCAAACACACTGCTGTCCCACTCAATGACTACTGCCCGCGCTGTAAACACACTGCTGTCCCACTCACTGACTACTGCCCGCGCAGCAAACACACTGCTGTCCCACTCAATGACTACTGCCTGTGCTGCAAACACACTGCTATCCCACTCAATGACTACTGCCCGCGCAGCAAACACACTGCTGTCCCACTAACTGAATACTGCCCGCGCAGCAAACACACTGCTATCCCACTCACTGACTACATGTGCAGTCACAAGCTGATTGAGGAGACTACATGTGCAGCCAGGAGCCGATTGAGGAGACTACACGTGCAGTCACGAGCCGATTGAGGAGACTACATGTGCAGCCAGGAGCCAATGTGCTGCCAAAGCCACCAATGGGAAAAGTTTCACTTCCCACTGAGCTGCGCCAATAGGTTAAGATGATCTGTGACCCACTAGGTATCAATCACGTGTCAACCATGCGATATGCGTAGCAGGCAGGCGGAAAGTTGGAAACCAAAATTTATTTTTACAAAAATGTAAAATAAAAAGAAATTAGTGCTGAAGCTGGGACACACCAACACACTGCCGCTGACATACCAACACACTGCCGCTGACACACCAACACACTGCCGCTGACACACCAACACACTGCCGCTGACACACCAACACACTGCCGCTGACACACTAACACTCACTGACTACTGCCCACGCAGCAAACACACAGCTGTCCCACTCACTGACTACTGCCTGTGCTGCAAACACACTACTATCCCACTCACTGACTACTGCCCGCGCAGCAAACACACTGCTATCCCACTCACTGACTACTGCCCGCGCTGCAAACACACTGCTGTCCCACTCACTGACTACTGCCCGCGCTGCAAACACACTGCTGTCCCACTCAATGACTACTGCCCGCGCTGCAAACATACTGCTATCCCACTCACTGACTACTGCCCGCGCAGCAAACACACTGCTGTCCCACTCAATGACTACTGCCCTCGCAGCAAACACACTGCTGTCCCACTCACTGACTACTGCCCGCGCAGCAAACACACTGCTGTCCCACTCACTGACTACTGCCCGCGCAGCAAACACACTGCTGTCCCACTCAATGACTACTGCCCGCACTGCAAACACACAGCTGCCCCACTCACTGACTACTGCCCGCGCAGCAAACACACTGCTGTCCCACTCAATGACTACTGCCTGTGCTGCAAACACACTGCTATCCCACTCAATGACTACTGCCCGCGCTGCAAACACACTGCTGTCCCACTCACTGACTACTGCCCGCGCAGCAAACACACTGCTGTCCCACTCAATGACTACTGCCTGTGCTGCAAACACACTGCTATCCCACTCAATGACTACTGCCCGCGCAGCAAACACACTGCTGTCCCACTCACTGACTACTGCCCGCGCAGCAAACACACTGCTATCCCACTCACTGACTACATGTGCAGTCACAAGCTGATTGAGGAGACTACATGGGCAGCCAGGAGCCGATTGAGGAGACTACACGTGCAGTCACGAGCCGATTGAGGAGACTACATGTGCAGCCAGGAGCCAATGTGCTGCCAAAGCCACCAATGGGAAAAGTTTCACTTCCCACTGAGCTGCGCCAATAGGTTAAGATGATCTGTGACCCACTAGGTATCAATCACGTGTCAACCATGCGATATGCGTAGCAGGCAGGCGGAAAGTTGGAAACCAAAATTTATTTTTACAAAAATGTAAAATAAAAAGAAATTAGTGCTGAAGCTGGGACACACCAACACACTGCCGCTGACACACCAACACACTGCCGCTGACATACCAACACACTGCCGCTGACACACCAACACACTGCCGCTGACACACCAACACACTGCCGCTGACACACCAACACACTGCCGCTGACACACTAACACACTGCCGCTGACACACCAACACACTGCCGCTGACACACTAACACACTGCCGCTGACACACCAACACACTGCCGCTGACACACCAACACACTACCGCTGACACACTAACACACTGCTGCTGACACACTAACACACTGCCGCTGACACACTAACACACTTCTGCTGATACACTAACACACTGCCGCTGACACACCAACACACTGCCGCTGACACACTAACACACTGCCGCTGACACACCAACACACTGCCGCTGACACACCAACACACTGCCGCTGACACACTAACACACTGCTGCTGACACACTAACACACTGCCGCTGACACACTAACACACTGCCGCTGACACACCAACACACTGCCGCTGACACACCAACACACTGCCGCTGACACACTAACACACTTCTGCTGATACACTAACACACTGCCGCTGACACACTAACACACTGCCGCTGACACACCAACACACTGCCGCTGACACACTAACGTGTCACGACATGCAGTTTAGAAAGCACTGCTCTAAGGTCTACGGTGCCTTCTAAGGTGTGTTAAGTGCCAGAGTTTGGTCATCTGATTTCTTACAAAGACTCCTAAGTACTACAGGAAGGGCCTGGGCAGGGGTTTGTGGGGAAAAATTGCCAGACTCTTTGTGTCACATTACTAAAATAAAATATACAAATTAGGCACATCCCATAATTAAGTAATTGACCCATTGTAATACCACTGAACTGTTCTGCATCCCGTTGGGTTAGGGGGGCCTGACCCCCTTCCTTGATGCTACCACTAGTGATGTCGCGAACCTTAAAATTTCGGTTTGCAACCGGCGGACTCGAATTTCCGCTACTGTTCGCGAACCGGCGAACCGCGCAAACCGCCATTGACTTCAATAGGCAGGCGAACTTTAAAACCCACAAGGACTCTTTCTGGCCACAATAGTGATGGAAAAGTTGTTTCAAGGGGACTAACACCTGGACTGTGGCATGCCGGAGGGGGATCCAAGGCAAAACTCCCATGGAAAATTACATAGTTGATGCAGAGTCAGGTGATTTAGGCCCTTCATGGATTAAAACCAAACATTCCTAAATTGTTTGGAATAACGTCCCTTAAAACATCAGGTATGATGTTGTATCGATCAGGTAGTGTACGGGTTACGCCCGCTTCACAGTGACAGACCAAACTCCCCGTGTAACGCACCGCAAACAACCGCAAAAGTCCATTTGCACAACCACGAGATAGATAGATTTGATAGATAGATACATAGATTACATAGATCAATAGATGCAATATACATTTGATAGATACGAATTACATAGATCAATAGATGCAATATACATTTGATAGATACGAATTACAAAGATCAAAAGATGCAATATACATTTGATAGATACGAATTACATAGATCAATAGATGCAATATATATTTGATAGATATGATTGATAGTTAGATAGATTCGATAGATAAATAGATAGATTTGATAGATATATAATTTCCCTGACAGAGTATAACAATAAGACATGCGGTCTGGGACCCGTGGTGTGTTAAGTAGTACTATTCTTAGCAGTTTACTACCTGTTCCTCCCCCTATCGGGGGAGGTCTATATGGCCTGCATTTTTGGAACAGGGAGATGGAAGAAGATGATTGGTCTGTCCTCCTACTTCAAATTTGTCCGAAACACAATTGGCTGTCTCAAAACAGTCCGGCCACGAGATAGATTTGATAGATATATATACATAGATTGATAGTTAGATAGAATCGATAGAAGATAAATAGATAGATTTGATAGATATATAATTACCCTGACAAAGTATAATAATAAAACATACGGTCTGGGACCCATGGTAACTAGGTTGTGTTAAGTAGTACTATTCTTAGCACTTTAATCCCTGTTACTCCCCCTATCGGGGGAGGTCTATATGGCCTGCATGACTACCCTGACAAAGTATAACAACAAAACATGCGGTCTGGGACCCATGGTAACTAGGTTGTGTTAAGTAGTACTATTCTTACCACTTTAATCCCTGTAACTCCCCCTATCGGGGGAGGTATATATGGCCTGCATGATTACCCTGACAAAGTATATCAACAAGACATGCGGTCTGGGACCCATGGTAACTAGGTTGTGTTAAGTAGTACTGTTCTTAGCAGTTTAATACCTGTCACTCCCCCTATCGGGGGAGGTCTATATGGCCTGCATGATTACCCTGACAAAGTATAACAACAAGACATGCGGCTTGGGACCCATGGTAACTAGGTTGTGTTAAGTAGTACTGTTCTTAGCAGTTTAATACCTGTTACTCCCCATATCGTAGGAGGTCTATATGGCCTGCATGACTACCCTGACAAAGTATAACAACAAAACATGCGGTCTGGGACCCATGGTAACTAGGTTGTGTTAAGTAGTACTATTCTTAGCACTTTAATCCCTGTAACTCCCCCTATCGGGGGAGGTATATATGGCCTGCATGATTACCCTGACAAAGTATATCAACAAGACATGCGGTCTGGGACCCATGGTAACTAGGTTGTGTTAAGTAGTACTGTTCTTAGCAGTTTAATACCTGTCACTCCCCCTATCGGGGGAGGTCTATATGGCCTGCATGATTACCCTGACAAAGTATAACAACAAGACATGCGGCTTGGGACCCATGGTAACTAGGTTGTGTTAAGTAGTACTGTTCTTAGCAGTTTAATACCTGTTACTCCCCATATCGTAGGAGGTCTATATGGCCTGCATGATTACCCTGACAAAGTATAACAACAAGACATGCGGTCTGGGACCCATGGTAACTAGGTTGTGTTAAGTAGTACTGTTCTTAGCAGTTTAATACCTGTTACTCCCCCTATCGGGGGAGGTCTATATGGCCTGCATGATTACCCTGACAAAGTATAACAACAAAACATGCGGTCTAGGACCCATGGTAACTAGGTTGTGTTAAGTAGTACTATTCTTAGCACTTTAATCCCTGTAACTCCCCCTATCGGGGGAGGTCTATATGGCCTGCATGATTACCCTGACAAAGTATAACAACAAGACATGCGGTCTGGGACCCATGGTAACTAGGTTGTGTTAAGTAGTACTATTCTTAGCACTTTAATCCCTGTAACTCCCCCTATCTGGGGAGGTCTATATGGCCTGCATGATACATAATTACCCTGACAAAGTATAACAATAAGACATGCGGCTGCGACCCATGGTAAGGTTGTGTTAAGTAGTACTATTCTTAGCAGTTTAATCCCTTTTACTCCCCCTATCGGGGGAGGTGGTCTATATGGCCTGCATGATATATAATTACCCTTACAAAATATAACAATAAGACATGCGTTCTGGGACCCATGGTAAGGTTGTGTTAAGTATTACTATTCTTAGCACTTTAATCCCTTTTACTCCCCCTATCGGGGGAGGTCTATATGGCCTGCATGATATATAATGACCCTTACAAAATATAACAATAAGACATGCGGACTGGGACCCATGGTAAGGTTGTGTTAAGTAGTACTATTCTTAGCACTTTAATCCCTTTTACTCCCCCTATCGGGGGAGGTCTATATGGCCTGCATGATATATAATGACACTTACAAAATATAACAATAAGACATGCGGGCTGGGACCCATGGTAAGGTCGTGTTAAGTAGTACTATTCTTAGCACTTTAATACCTTTTACTCCCCCTATCGGGGGAGGTCTATATGGCCTGCATGATATATAATGACCCTTACAAAATATAACAATAAGACATGCGGTCTGGGACCCATGGTCAGGTTGTGTTAAGTAGTACTATTCTTAGCACTTTAATCCCTTTTACTCCCCCTATCGGGGGAGGTCTATATAGCCTGCATGATATATAATGACCCTTACAAAATATAACAATAAGACATACGGCTGGGACCCATGGTAAGGTTGTGTTAAGTAGTACTATTCTTAGCACTTTAATCCCTTTTACTCCCCCTATCAGTGCCACCAGCTATGAGTGGTGTGTTAAGTAGTACTATTCTTAACAGTTTAATCACTGTTATGTGCCTTTTTTTTGGTTTGGGTTTTGTAGCCACAGTGCAGCACCAGAGGCCAGAAAAATTAGGCATGTAAAACTGCCTGAAAAATTAGGTATTGTTGCAGCCGCTGCTGTAGCAGTGGCCTGAAAAATTGATGTTTGTTTGACAGTTAGAAAGTGCCCTAAAACATTGCGGCTTGAACCCTAGTTGTTGGCGGGTAAGTCACACAAGTCATCCGCCATTCGAAGATAAAATACAGCAGCGTGTGTACCATTTGTAGCCCAAGGCAGCTCCTCTCATCAGGCCTTTTTTACTCTAATGTATCGCACAATGTCAGTCCCTTCGGGATCCATCCCTCATTCATTTTAATAAAGGTGAGATAATCAAGACTTTTTTGACCTAGGCGACTTCTCTTCTCAGTGACAATACCTCCTGCTGCACTGAAGGTCCTTTCTGACAGAACACTTGAAGCGGGGCAGGCCAGAAGTTTGATTGCAAATTGGGATAGCCACAGGTCAAGCATGCACACCCAGTAGTCAAGGGGTCCATCGCTCCTCAGAGTGTTGAGATCCGCAGTTAATGCTAGGTAGTCTGCTACCTGTCGGTTGAGTCTTTCTCTGAGGCTGGATCCCAAAGGGCTGTGACGATGCATAGGAGTTAAAAAGGTCCGCATGTCCTCCATCAACAATACGTCTGGAAAGCGTCCTGTCCTTGCCGGCGTGGTTGTGGGAGGAGGAGGAGGATTACTTTCATCTCTTCCCCTGTTAGATTCCTGTTGTGCTGTGACATCACCCTTATACGCTGTGTAAAGCATACTTTTTAATTTATTTTGGAACTGCTCCATCCTTTCCGACTTGCGTGAATTCGGTAACATTTCAGTAACTTTATGCTTATACCGGGGGTCTAGTAGCGTGGACACCCAGTACAGGTCGTTCTCCTTCAGCTTTTTTATACGAGGGTCCCTCAACAGGCACGACAGCATGAAAGACCCCATTTGCACAAGGCTGGATCAGATGCCGAGCTAATCATGTCCCGTTCCTCATCCTCACTGATCTCACTGAAGGTATCTTCTTCCCCCCAGCCACGTACAACACGACGGGTACCAGATAGGTGACAACAACGAGCACCCTGGGATGCCTGTTGTGCTTGGTCTTCCTCCTCCTCCTCAAAGCCACATTCCTCCTCTGACTCCTCTTCCTCACAATCCTCTTCCTGCGTTGCCGCTGGTCCAGCAAGCAATGCTGATAAGGCTGTTTCTGGTGGTGATGGAGACCACAACTCTTCCTCTTCACGCTCATCTACGGCCTGATCCAGCACTCTTCGCTGGGCACGCTCCAGGAAGAAAACAAATGGTATGATGTCGCTGATGGTGCCTTCGGTGCGACTCACTAGGTTTGTCACCTCCTCAAAAGGCATTGCGCATGAGCGTCCAGTAACGTGGCAAAAAAATCCCCAGCACCACAGAGGCTGTACTAGCACCCCAGTCATACAAATACTCGTTAACAGCTTTTTCTTGTTGTAGCAGGCGGTCAAACATTAGGAGTGTTAAATTCCACTGTGTCGGGCTGTCACAAATCAAGCGCCTCACTGGCAGGTTGTTTCGACGCTGGATATCAGACAAGTGCGCCATGGCCGTGTAGGAATGCCTGAAATGGCCACATACCTTCGTGGCCTGCTTCAGGACGTCCTGTTGTAAGTAACTGACAGGAAGTATAGCAAGTTAATTGTATATGGATCTTCAACTGCAGATCTAGATGGAATGTTTCACTCAGCACCTGCTTATCATATGTAGAAGAGAAGCGTATGGCTTGGAGTGATTTAATATATCTTGAAAAGAACAGAGTGACACAGGTTAAAACCTGGAGCAGTCTCTTACAGAATCAGCTGTTAGAGAAAACAGGAACCCAAGGGGTTAAATAATTCAGGTAGGAGTTTAAATAACAAGGAACCATTCAGTCACAGTTTCACTCTTACCAGAGAGTGGACTTTAGCTATCCGTTGTAACAGCTGATCTGTCAGATTAGGACAGAAGAGAAATCCTCAGGCAGCGTGTGAACGGTTAGAACTGAGGAGCTGCGCTGATAGTAATTAGTGATCCAGTGAAGCAGGTAGTTTCAGGAGTGAAGAAAGATTTGCACAAGCAATATAAAAGTTCAAAACGATATTCAGAATTAAATCCTGTTGTAACAAAAGGGTAATCCAAAGAGCACAATATGCAGTGTTAGCTCAGCTACCAAACTCATTAACTAAGCACCTGTCTGCCCTCAGGAAAAGGTTTAAGTAAGGTAAAAAGGTGCGGCTTCGTAGTTAAGGTGGAATTACAGAATATCAGATGTCAGACAGTTAAGGTGGAGAGATGAGTTCTGACATGACCCCCCCTTCAGGCAAGCCTTCCCAAGGCTTGCAGCCTGGGGCGATCAGGGTTCCTCCTGTGGAACTGAGCAACAAGTCTTGGAGCATTCACGTGAGATGATGGTTCCCAGGTATCCTCATCTGGTGGATAACCCTTCCATCGGACAAGGTACTGGAGTTCACCTTTAGTAATCCGAGAATCAAGTAATTCTTTCACTTCGTATTCTTCTGCATCCAGAATCGGTGGCTTGGGTGGTAAAATCTGTGTGCCGGAGGAGGAAGCTGGTTTGATCAGAGAAACGTGGAAAGTGGAGTGGATGGCCAGAGAGGGAGGTAATTGAAGTGCTACTGCATTTTGATTGATGATTCGTACAATCTGAAACGGGCCTATGAACAGACTGGCTAATTTTTTGCTTGGGATTTGCAATCTCAAATTTTTGGTCGAAAGCCATACCCAGTCACCGACTACGTATTGAGGTGGTGGTCTTCTTCTCAGATCATAATATTTTTTCTGGGCATTTTGAGCAGATTGCAAATGTTTTTGGAGTAATTGCAAATTTTGTGTCATCCTATCAGCTATATCATCAATTTTGGGACTTGGAGAACTGGTGGTTGTGAGAAAGGACATTTTTGGATGGAACCCATAGTTGGCGTAGAAGGGAGTCATTCGAGATGAAGAGTTGAGTGTGTTGTTGTATGCAACTCAGCGGTTGATAAATAATTCATCCAGTCTTCTTGGTGGAATGCACAATAGGATCTAATGTACTGTTCTAGCCATTGATTCAGACGCTCTGTTTGGCCGTTCGTCTGTGGGTGATAAGCTGTGGTGTACCTATGGTTTATTTGTAGTTTCTGACATAGATTCCTCCAAAACCTGGAGGTAAACTGAGTCCCCCTGTCGGTGGTCAGAATGGTTGGTATGCCATGAAGTTTCAGAACATTATCTATAAATAACTGGGCTGTTTCTGCGGAGGTTGGAAGTTTCCGATATGGGATGAAATGGGCCATTTTTGTCATCAAATCAACAACTACCAATATCGTGTTCATTCCAAGTGAGAGAGGCAATTCGACTATAAAATCCATGCCCAGGTGGGTCCATGGTTTATCAGGAACTTGTATAGGCATCAATAACCCATATGGGGGTCTTCTTTCTGATTTCGATGTGGTACAGATTGTACAATCTTGTATGTATTCCTTGATACTCATGTTCATCTTAGGCCACCAATAGTTCCTTGCTATCAAATCCTTCGTCCTGGAAATTCCTGGATGGCCAGAAAGAGGAGAGTCGTGGTGTTCCTTGATTAACTCCTGTCTTAGAGTCTGGGGTACATAAATCTTGTCTTTGATGTATCCTATCCCATCTGAAGCGGTATGGAGTTGTGATGGAGTATCCAAGTCTTGGACCAAAGCCTCTTTGAGTTTAGAGGCGAAAGTTGAAGTGATACCAATGTATCTATCATGTGGTATGATTTCCTTTGGATTGTGGTCATTTACTGGCTTTGGGTCCTTCCGGGATAAGGCGTCAGCCTTACCATTCCTTGAAGCGGGTCTGTATATGATCTGAAAATGGAATCTGCTGAAATATAGACTCCAGCGAACCTGTCTGGCAGAGAGTGTCTTGTTCCTTTGGAGAAATTCCAGATTTTTATGATCTGTATATACTATGATGGGTAATCGTGTTCCTTCTAAAAGATGTCTCCAATGCTCAAATGATCTTTTTATGGATAACAACTCTTTCTCTCCTATTGGGTAGTTGATCTCCGGAGGAGACATAACTTTAGAATAAAATGCTACTGGATGAAGAGGATGATTCAAGTCTTCTCTCTGGGATAAAACTGAACCTAAAGCGTAATCTGAAGAATCCACTTCTAAAAAGTATTGCAACTCCGGATTTGGATGTCGGAGTATCGGAGCAGAGGTGAACGCAGTTTTCAATGTGAGAAAGGCTTGAGCCGCTGATGGATTCCACAAAAAGGGTGTTGTGCAGCCCGTAAGGGCAGTTAGGGGTTTAGCGATAGCGGAATAACCTTTGATAAATTTCCTATAATAGTTACTAAACCCGAGGAAGCGTTGAAGCTCCTTACGGTTAGAAGGTGTTGGCCAATCTTTTACCGCTTCCACCTTGTTATCCTGCATCTGTATTCCCTCTGGGGATATATCATATCCCAAAAAGGAGATCTTTTCTGTATGGAAAAGGCATTTTTCTGCCTTGGCATATAATCGATGTATTTGTAATCTTGATAATACCCATGTGACGTGTTTAATGTGATCCTCCAAGTTTTGGGAGTATATTAAAATGTCATCGAGATAAACTATCACACATATGTCAAGAAGATCCCTGAAAACATCATTGACAAAATGCTGGAACGTTGCCGGAGCGTTACACAGACCAAAAGGCATTACCAAATACTCATATAACCCATATCTCGTTCTAAATGCTGTCAACCACTCATCTCCCTCTCTTATGCGTATGAGGTTGTAAGCCCCCCTGAGATCGAGCTTTGTGTAGATCTTAGCTTGATGTAAACGCTCTATAAGTTCAGGGATTAGGGGGAGAGGGTAACGATTCTTCACAGTAATTTTATTAAGCTCCCTATAGTCAATAATTGGCCTTAAAGTCTGATCTTTGTTCGTCACAAAGAACATGCCGGCTCCGGCAGGGGAGACAGAAGGTCTGATAAACCCCTTCTTCAAATTATCATCAAGATAGGACTTTAAATGACTTAATTCGGGCTGGCTCAATGGGTATAGATGTCCATATGGGACGCTAGATCCCGGTATTAAATCAATGGGACAATCGTAACTCCGATGCGGAGGTAAGCTCTCAGCCTCTCTTTTGCTGAAGACTTCTGCATATTCAGCATAAACCCTAGGGATAACTGTAGTTTCTTCTGCACAATGTAGAGTATGTATGTCATTATAACACAACTTATGGCAATGTGTGGAATCTAATGTGAGTTTTAATGTTTTCCACTCTATGTTAGGCTCGTGTAGTCTTATCCACTGCATACCTAAAACTATGGGAAAGAGTGGGGAAGGAAGTACATCAAATCGTAAATACTCATGATGATTGTCCTGAGTAATGACTAATAGAGGGATTGTGTGATGGGTGATAGGACCGCTTGATATGTAAGACCCATCAACTACTCTGATAGACACAGGAACAGACTTTTTTTCAAGTGGGATTTTATTAACATTCACATACTCCAAATCAATATAAGCCCCATAAGCCCCAGTGTCAATTATAGCCTCTGTAGTCGAACGCTTACGGTCCCACTGCAAAGAGAGAGAGATGGTACAGTAAACTGGGTTATATTGAATATGAGGCATAGTATTGGTCATAATGTACTTACTCTTTTTATTTCTCTGCAGTACAGGGCAGTCTTTAACAGTGTGTGCTGGATTAGCACAATACAGACACAGTGCCGCGGCCTTCCTTCTTTGCTTCTCCTCCAAAGATAAAGGACCCCTTAACATGCCTATCTCCATCGGTTCTTGAGGGGCAGCAGCACTGCTGAGGGATTGGTTAGGTGCAGAGGTTCTTTTATACGTAGGTTCTGAGGAGTGGCGTTCGCTCTTTCTCTCCCGTAGTCTCCGGTCTATTTGAATGGACAGTCTCATCAACCCTTCCAGGCTGTCAGGAAGTTCCACTCGAGCTAACTCATCTTTTACTTGATCAGAGAGACCTAACCTAAACTGATTTTTTAGGGCTATGTGATTCCATTGGGAATCTGTAGCAAACTGCTTAAAATCAGTTATATATAATTCAACTGATCTGTTGCCCTGTTTCAAAGCCCTCATCTTTGTTTCAGCAGTTAACTGCGAGTTGGTGTCCAGATATAACTCATCCATGGCAATCAGAAAATCATTTGAGGAGTTGATGATAGGGTTGTTGTTTTCATAAATTCTTGGCTCCCCTCTGAGGTAAGATATTACCGTGAGCACCTTTATTTTATCATTCTGGTAGGTCTTTGGCTTTAAAGTGAACATAAGTAGACAGGCATTCCTGAACTGTCTATACATACGTCTGTCCCCTGAAAATAAATCAGGAGGGGATATCTGTGGTTCTGGGCATGCATCAGGTGGTACCACTTTAGCAGATAGGGAGTCCTTGATGACCTTCCTTAACGTTTCATTTTCAACTTGAAGATTACTTAGAGCCTGACCGAGTTGGTCTACCCTCTGAGATAAGCCATAAACAACTTGAGGTAGATCCGCTGGATCCATTATTTTGGGCTTAGTTAATCTGTAAGTAACTGACAGGAAGTATAGCAAGTTAATTGTATATGGATCTTCAACTGCAGATCTAGATGGAATGTTTCACTCAGCACCTGCTTATCATATGTAGAAGAGAAGCGTATGGCTTGGAGTGATTTAATATATCTTGAAAAGAACAGAGTGACACAGGTTAAAACCTGGAGCAGTCTCTTACAGAATCAGCTGTTAGAGAAAACAGGAACCCAAGGGGTTAAATAATTCAGGTAGGAGTTTAAATAACAAGGAACCATTCAGTCACAGTTTCACTCTTACCAGAGAGTGGACTTTAGCTATCCGTTGTAACAGCTGATCTGTCAGATTAGGACAGAAGAGAAATCCTCAGGCAGCGTGTGAACGGTTAGAACTGAGGAGCTGCGCTGATAGTAATTAGTGATCCAGTGAAGCAGGTAGTTTCAGGAGTGAAGAAAGATTTGCACAAGCAATATAAAAGTTCAAAACGATATTCAGAATTAAATCCTGTTGTAACAAAAGGGTAATCCAAAGAGCACAATATGCAGTGTTAGCTCAGCTACCAAACTCATTAACTAAGCACCTGTCTGCCCTCAGGAAAAGGTTTAAGTAAGGTAAAAAGGTGCGGCTTCGTAGTTAAGGTGGAATTACAGAATATCAGATGTCAGACAGTTAAGGTGGAGAGATGAGTTCTGACACCTGTAAGCCTGGGTACTTATGCACAAAGCGTTGTACAATCAGATTACACACATGTGCCATGCACGGCACATGTGTCAACTTGCCCAATTTCAATTACTTCCATTGTCAGAAACAACTTTGCCAATCTCCAGTTGGTGCGGAGTTAGCCACTGATCCACCTGTGCGTTCAGGGCGGACAGGAGTGCTGGTGCGGTGTGACTCTCGGCTTTCAGGCAAGTCAACCCCAAGACGGCGTGACACTGCCGTATCCGGGATGTTGAATAGTACCTGGGGAGCTGGGGGGGTGCCGTTGATGTGGAGCAAGACGCAGCAGCAGAAGAGGACTCAGCCGAGGAAGAGGTTATGGAAGAGGATGGAGTAGGAGGAGTACAGGAGGTAGCAGCAGGCCTGCCTGCAATTCGTGGCGGTGTCACCAACTCCTCTGCAGAGCCACGCATTCCATGCTTGTCAGCCGTCAGCAGGTTTACCCAATGCGCAGTGTAGGTGATATACCTGCCCTGACCATGCTTTGCGGACCAGCTATCAGTGGTCAGATGGACACTTGCCCCAACGCTGTGTGCCAGACATGCCATTACTTCCTTTCACACAATCGAGTACAGGTTGGGGATTGCCTTTTGTGAAAAGAAATTTCTGCCGGGTACCTTCCACTGCGGTGTCCCAATAGATACAAATTTTTTGAACGCCTCAGACTCCACCAGCTTGTATGGTAAAAGCTGGCGGGCTAAGAGTTCAGACAAGCCAGCTGTCAGACGCCGGGCAAGGGGGTGACTTTGGGAAATTGGCTTCTTACACTCAAACATGTCGTTGACAGACACCTGACTGTGGGCAGATGACCAGGAACTGCTACGTAAGAGAGACTGAGTGGGGGATGGTTGAGAGGGGGCAAGGAGGACAGCAGTGGTTGACGTGGCTGAAGATGCTGGACCAGGAGGAGGATGGCGGCTTTGAGTTTGTGTGCTGCTTCTACTCATGTGTTCATCCCATCGGCGTTTGTGATGTGAGACCATGTGAATTCGCAAAGCAGTTGTACCTAGGTGGGTGTTGGACTTCCCATGACTCAGTTTCTATTGGCACAGGTTGCAAATGGCATCGCTGTTGTCAGAGGCAGACACACAAAAAAAATCATCAATCTATCAAAGTACATTCCAGACACCAGCAAAGTTCTGAGCCTGGGCCTAACATTTGTGCCTACGGCCGACTTTGACCTATTCAGGACATTATTTAATGTTAATAAACTCATACGGGACTTAACTTTAAAGAAATTTTTCAAGATGAATCCCGTGAGGGGTCTTGATGAGAGCCACGGTACCATGAGTTTGGATGAGAGAGTGAGGCCAAAGGGGTCACAGAGAGATAGTACTTTAAGTTTCCAGGAGTTCTGTGATATTGCGGCTCTGGAATCTCTCTCAGAAGAGGGGGGGAGTATTCCAATTGCATGTAGCAAACTTCCCAATTTTAAGGAAAAATCCACCTTTTACCCGATTCAATGTCGTGGTAACCTTCTGGAGAAATTCCTGAGCAGGGTAGAAGAGGATCTCACCCGCCTGTACTACAAATCAGCAAGGGGGTTTAAGAGTAACATCACTAGGAAGCAAAAAACAGCAATAGATAAGCTTGGTAAGAATGATGGAATCATCATCAGGGCGGCAGACAAGGGTGGCACTATTGTCCTCCAAAACAGAGAGGATTTTATCTCGGAGGCCTTGAGACAACTTACCAATGTGGAAGATTATCTACTGCTACCAGGTGACCCCACTCGTGCCTACCAGTCACAATTGGCCTCCCTAGTGGATGATGGGGTAGAGGGTGGTTTTATTGACCCGGCCACTAAGGAATATCTTCTTGTTTCTAACCCTACTATCGCGACTTTTAACCATCTCCCGAAGGTACATAAATCTTTAGTGAATGTACAGGGGAGGCCAATTGTGAGTGGGATTGGCTCACTACTTGAGCACCTCTCGGAGTGGTTGGATGGCATCTTGCAGCCAATAGTGAGCACTCTGTGGAGCCATTTGGTAGATACGAAAAATGTTTTGAACCTATTGGGCCAGGTCAAATGGGAAAACCATTACAGATGGCTCACTGTGGATGTCAAGTCCCTCTACACCTGCATTCCCCATGACAAAGGGGTGGAGACTATACGTTTTTTCCTAAATAGGTGTTATGCTGAGGAACCAATGTTTGTTAACTTTGTGATTGAGGTTACTCGGTTCCTCCTTACCCACAATTATTTTGAATTTATGGGACGGTTCTATCTCCAGAAGCGTGGGACAGCCATGGGAGCCAAGTTTGCCCCATCCTATGCGAACATCTTCATGGGGTGGTGGGAGCTGTCCCACGTTTTTGGAGATCAGAATCCATTTAGATCAGAGATCGCTTGGTACGGTCGTTTTATTGATGATCTACTTTTCATTTGGGGAGGAACCGACTCACAACTTGGTGAGTTTGTGGCAAATTTTGACAAGAATGACTGTGGTTTGAGGTTCACGTCTGAGATACAGGATAAGTGTGTAAACTTCCTAGATATCTCTTTGGAAGGTGTAGAAGGCCAAGGAATTAGTACAGAGGTTTTTTGCAAACCCATAGCGGGGAATTCGTTATTGCACGCATCAAGCTGCCATCCCAGAAGAGTGTTTAGGGGTGTGGCTAAGGGTCAATTTATCCGCCTGAAAAGGAACTGTACATTTCAGTCTGTGTATGAAAAACAGGTGGATGACTTGACCCTTAGACTAAAGGAGAGGGGATATGATCCCCAAATGATTATGAAGGCCAGGAGAGATGTAGGGAGAATCCCCAGGGAAACATTACTGTCTGCAACTAAAAGGAGAGAGGGGGTCAATCAAGATACGACTACTAGAGTGTCTTTCATCACTGAGTACTCCAAACAGTATGAAGAAATCTGTCGAATAGTGAGGAGACACTTTGGCCTCCTGCTAGCGGATGATGGACTAGCTGATGTGGTGGAAAAGGGGATCAGATTTGCGTATAGAAAGAACAGGACCATTGGAAACATGGTCGCTCCCACCAAAATTTGGTCGGAGCCAATCGGGCATAGTGCCTCATCTTGGTTGACATCTGTGGGGGTTTTCAGGTGTCACCACCACACGTGTGTTGCCTGTGAAAAAGTAGTGGTAGGGGATGTATTCAAGTCCTCAGCGACAGGTGCGAGCTACAGAATAAAACACTGTCTAAATTGTAGACAAACGTATATAGTGTATTTGATCACTTGCAATGTGTGTTCCTTGCAATACGTTGGGCTTTCAACAAGGGAGGCCCGAACCCGCATAAAGGAGCACCTATCGTAACATCAGAATAGGGTCCAAAACTACCCTCCTGGTAAGACACTTTGTAGAGATACACAATAAGTCAGTAAGATCCTTTGTGTGGAGCATTATCGATAAAGTTCCCCCCAAACGTGGCCAGGGAGATAGAGTGAATAAACTGGGTGAAAGAGAGGCCTTCTGGATCTTCAAGCTAAAGACGAGGATTCCAGGGGGCCTGAACTCAGAATTTGATTTGATCAACTTTTGGTCATGCTGATAATCCACTACATCTTTCTGTCTAGCTTGTATATCTAGATACTATGGGGTTGTTTCCCCATTAGTTATTTCCTTGCTAAACCTCCTTGGTGCAGCTTTTCCTCAATCAAGGTCATCCATCTGCATATTTGTTTATTGATTTATTTTTGTTTTTTTGTATTTGGATTTATATACATCAAGCATTTTGTATCTTGCATTTTTTACTTTTGAGTATTTTGCAGTGCTACTCTGTTCTCCCAGCATTGGTCCTAATTGATGTATTGCCAAATCATCTTTAGTGTCCCTGCTTTACTTTACATACTTCAGATGGTCTATATGGATCACCTTGTTTTGTTCTTGTATGTGTCCTTTTCTAATTTACTTTCCGTGGTTGTAAATGGTAAACAATCTGTGTTTGGAGAACCGACCAAGCTAATGAATTGGGATCACTTAACTTTTTACATTTAACGCTAAGGTGATCCGTGGGGACTGAGTGTGGCTAGCTTCACACTTCTATTGTTGTTCCGATCTGGGGACTTTATCGCTGCAGCCTCTGTATTTATCCACATATGTATGTGCTTTTAGATTGAGATTACCTAATCTTTTACACTCATCGCTAAGGCCATCTGTGGGTACTGAGTGTGGCTAGCTTTACACTTGTTTTGTTTTATTTTGTTGTCCCGATCTGGGGATCATATTGCTGTAATCTCCGTATTTATTCACACATATAATTGCCTTGGAGGTATTGTTTCTCCACTGGCCTCTAGAGTGGTATTCGGGTTTTCTGGTTTACTGGTGAATTTGGTTCGCTTAGATTGCCTACTGCTACCCATCGGGGTTCCGTATTTATTTACTTACCTGTCATGATGACGTGCACTACAGGGGCGGACTCCATGTGTGGGCTAGGCGTAGAGCATTTGGAAGCCAACCAATTAGAGCCTCCTTGTTCGTGAGCACTGACAGCGGTTCCCGTCCAATTCTGGAACATATGATTCCTGTGACGTTATGGCATCACGCGGTCAGTCAACGCAATATACATTTGATCCTCTGATTCCCGACCTCAGTTGGGCCCTGAGGTGTTGCGAACTAATTTGATTCTATTTTGGGGGTGCTCAGTGATGGAGGATATTGGGACATCTCTGTATAAGATCATGATTACTACCTTTATGATGTTTCCCTATTTACGTGTATGCGTTGATTGGATGTGATATTACGTAGTTAGCTGTCAGCCTATGAACAATAATAGGATAGGGGGTGGTTAGGTGTGCGTGTGCTTGAATTTGATTGGTTAATTGATTAGAGGGTGTGTTTGCCCTATTCCAATCACGATTAGAGCTAAGTTTTTTAAACTGTTTTTTCTTCACTTGTGTTTTAAGAGGCTATGAGTAAGGCTCACGCCGAAACGCGTTAGCCGCTGTTCTGTTATTTAGCTCACATTTTTTGCACTACCTTCTCTGTATTGGTGCATTATCTTAATAGGGACGTTTCCTTGAATTGTCTTTGCTATACTTGTACCCTGTTCATTTTTTCTATTAAATCACTGTGTAACGGCCATCTCCAGGTGCTCCTGTGTTTCTTTATGTGCTTTACACACAAAAAATGCCACACTGCTGAGCTCTGCGATGACGGCATTCTGGTGGTGGCAACAGCATTCGTTGATTGGCGTGCTGTCTGGCTGACCCCGGGTGCTGATGCATGCTGTCTGACTGTGCCACTAGCTCCTTGCGATGACCTCCCCCTGCTTCCAACTCGTCTCCTCCTCCTCCTCCTCTCTGTCTCCCCATCTGAACTTTCCCCCTCTTCTTCTTCTCTTCTAGCGGGCACTCACGTGACATCCACGGACGCATCATCATCAACCGCTTCACTTGTATCTGACAAATCAACAAAGGAAGCAGCAGCGGGTACAACATCACCATCATCATCACACCATACGTCCATGTCTGTAATGCTGCCTGACTGAGACATATCACTGTTATCTACATCCTCTGTCAATGATGGTTGTGCATCACTCATTTCTTCCAACTGATGTGTCTATAACTCCTCTGACAGATCAAGTGAAGCGGCTGTGGTGCTAGTGTTGGTGGTGGCGGCAGGCGGGCGAGTGGCACTGGTCACTTGAGAGGTGCCCGCAGCTAAGCTGGAGGTGGATGGTGCGTCAAGGTTAGGAGCGGAAGCTGTAGAAGATTGGGTGTCCTGTGTTAGCCATTCAACTAGGTCCTCCTCAGAACTTTTTCGCGTTCATGGCACGTGGCCTCTGAACACTGTGCATAGTTGTAGGGTCTAAGGGAATCACAGCACCACGACCATAATGGCACCTGCGGGGTGGCCTGCCTCTGCCTGTCATTTTTTTTTAAATGTACACTTACGCTACTATTAAACAAAATATGAGTGGTGCCACTGGACAAGTGGGCACAGTATACGCTGTGAGCCTGACACAAAAAAAGACGACTGATGTTTCACAATCCAAAAAGTTTTTTTTTTTAAATGTACACTTACAATAATATTAAACAAGATATAAGTGGTGGCACTGGGTAAGTGGGCACAGTATACGCTGTGAGCCGGACACAAAAAAGCAGACTGATGTTTCACAATCCAAAAAGTTTATTTTTTTTAAATGTACACTTACAGTACTATTAAACAAGATATGAGTGGTGGCACTGGGCAAGTGGGCACAGTGACAGTATACGCTGTGAGCCTGACACAAAAAAGCAGACTGATGTTTCACAGTCAAAAATGTTTATTTTTTAAATATTTAAACTACTGTTACAACAAATATGAGTGGTGCCACTAACTTTGCAAGTGGGCCTGGCACACACGCTGGCAGGCAGGCAAATGCAATAAGATTACAATAGCAGACTGATGTTTCACAGTCCAAAAATGTTTTAATTTAAATATTTACACTACTGTTACAACAAATCTGATTGGTGGCACTAGTTGGCAAGTGGGCCTGGCACACACGCTGGCAGGCAGGCAACTTCAATTAGATTACACTAGCAGACTGATGTTTCACAGTCAAAAATTATTTTTTTAAAATATTTACACTACTGTTATAACAAATATGAGTGGTGGCACTAGCTGGCAAGTGGGCCTGGCACACACGCTGGCAGGCAGGCAAATGCAATTAGATTACACTAGCTGACTGATGTTTCACAGTCAAATATTTTTTTTAAAATATTTACAATACTGTTATAACAAATATGATTGGTGGCACTAGTTGGCAAGTGGGCCTGGCACACACGCTGGCAGGCAGGCAACTGCAATTCAATTGCACTAGCAGACTGATGATTCACAGTCAAAAAAGTTTTTATTTTAAATATTTACACTACTGTTACAACAAATATGAGTGGTGCCACTAACTTGGCAAAAGTGGGCCTGGCACACACGCTGGCAGGCTGGCAGGCAACTACAATTAGATTACACTAACAGACTGATGTGTCACAGTCAAAAACGTTTTTATTTAAAATATTTACACTACTGTTATAACAAATATGATTTGTGGCACTAGTTGGAAAGTGAGCCTGGCACACACGCTGGCAGACAGGCAACTGCAATTAAATAACACTAGCAGACTGATGTAAAAAAAAAATTTCAAAAAACTTACACTAATGTTACACCAGATATGAGTGGTGGCACTGAGGATGGAAGTAGGCACAGTATATGCTGGGAGCCTGACACACAGGCTGGCACTAGTGGCAGGCTGGCCTGGCAACTAAAATTAAATAACACTAGAAGACTGATGTAAAAAATGTTTTTAAAAAAAGATACACTAATGTTACACCAGATAGGAGTGGTGGCACTTAGGATGGAAGTAGGCACAGTATATGCTGGGAGCCTGACACACAGGCTGGCACTAGTGGCAGGCTGGCCTGGCAACTAAAATTAAATAACACTAGCAGACTGATGTAAAAGTTTTTTTTTACAAAATTTAAACTAATGTTACACTAGATAGGAGTGGTGGCACTTAGGATGGAAGTAGGCACAGTATATGCTGGGAGCCTGACACACAGGCTGGCACTAGTGGCACGCTGGCCTGGCAACTAAAATTAAATAACAATAGCAGACTGAAGTAAAAAGTTGTTTTTTTTAAATTTACACTAATGTTCCCTTAGGTCAATCAATTGATATTAAAGGGACATAATACTCATATGCTAAATCACTTGATATTAAAGGGACATAATACTCATATGCTAAATCACTTGATATTAAAGGGACATAATACTCATATGCTAAATCACTTGATATTAAAGGGAGATAATACTCATATGCTAAATCACTTGATATTAAAGGGACATAATACTCATATGCTAAATCATTTGATATAAAAGGGACATATTACTCATATGCTAAATCATTTGATATAAAAGGGACATATTACTCATATGCTAAATCACTTGATATAAAAGGGACATATTACTCATATGCTAAATCACTTGATATTAAAGGGACATAATACTCATATGCTAAATCACTTGATATTAAAGGGACATAATACCCATATGCTAAATCACTTGATATTAAAGGGACATAATACTCATATGCTAAATCACTTGAAAGGGACATAATACTCATATGCTAAATCACTTGATATTAAAGGGACATAATACTCATATGCTAAATCACTTGATATTAAAGGGACATAATACTCATATGCTAAATCACTTGATATTAAAGGGACATAATACTCATATGCTAAATCACTTGATATTAAAGGGACATAATACTCATATGCTAAATCACTTGATATTAAAGGGACATAATACTCATATGCTAAATCACTTGATATATAAGGGACATAATACTCATATGCTAAATCACTTGATATATAAGGGACATAATACTCATATGCTAAATCACTTGATATTAAAGGGACATAATACTCATATGCTAAATCACTTGATATTAAAGGGACATAATACTCATATGCTAAATCACTTGATATTAAAGGGACATAATACTCATATGCTAAATCACTTGATATATAAGGGACATAATACTCATATGCTAAATCACTTGATATATAAGGGACATAATACTCATATGCTAAATCACTTGATATTAAAGGGACATAATACTCATATGCTAAATCACTTGAAAGGGACATAATACTCATATGCTAAATCACTTGAAAGGGACATAATACTCATATGCTAAATCACTTGAAAGGGACATAATACTCATATGCTAAATCACTTGAAAGGGACATAATACTCATATGCTAAATCACTTGATATTAAAGGGACATAATACTCATATGCTAAATCACTTGATATTAAAGGGACATAATACTCATATGCTAAATCACTTGAAAGGGATGCAGTATACCTGTAAAAAGCTGACAAGAAAATATCACCTCATCATCTCTATGTAAAAAATGAAGATATTTACTTTACAATTCCTTCAGCTCACAATAGTAAGTGCTATGTGAGTAGTTATACGTCAGCTCCTGTCAGCTGCATGTTGACTAAAAAAACAGCATCAGTCAAGCTTCATCAGTGCTGACGTCACACTTTGCTTAACTGTGATCACATGAGATTCTGCTGAAATCCTGTGAGATTTCATAGTTAACCTCCTTAAACAGAGTAAGGAAATAACATGACTGTGCTGCACATACCAGGCGCACTCTCCCTAGCAAGTCCTGGGACTATCATCCTCATTGGCTGCTTAAAGCATACGCTGTCTGCATTTATCATTGCACCAGCAGTTGTTGTGTACTGCTGGTGCAATGCCGCCCCCTGCAGATTCGCGGCCAATCGGCCGCTAGCAGGGGGTGTCAATCAACCTGATCGGGTTGATTTCTGTCCGCCGCCTCAGAGCAGGCAAACAGGTTATGGAGCAGCGGTATTTAGGGCATCAAGCTCTGTACGGAGCATGATAAAATGACCCCATACACTCAGAGTTTCATAATCGGCTAGCAGACTATAGAAATAAACAAGGCTAGGTACAGATATGTGAGTCAGACACAGTAACTGTTAGTAGCCTATAAGTATAGCCATGTATTGCAGAACTGGGATAATTAAGTATAGAAGGCTGAGTTGTGTACTAGCTATTGCAAACTAACTTATATATTATGGATGGCAATAACAGGAGGCTTACTAACCATATGACAAGCATAACATTAATTAGATTATGAGTCTAACCTTTAGCTGTATATAATAATAATACCCAGCTCCGATGAAGAGCATAAGTTAACTTCAGCATACAGAGCCTCTAATCATAGTAGTTTTAGCTTAACATAAACATCCATAGGTAAATAATAGTACAGGCTGCAAAGTGTAATAGTATACTGTGTTGAATTACATAGTTTTAGCTGTAACAAAAATTTCCTCAGTTAAATGTACATACTATCTAATAACTTTCATAGCAAATACATATAGTAGGAGCCAGATTCTGTAAACATATGACTCAACAGTATGCTCTATGTAAACGGCAATAAAATATATCTGTTGAGATACATAAAGCATACAGTAACGATCAGGTTATGAGTCTAAAATGTTTACCCTATATATTAGCTAATAACAAAGAGGATTATAGTATATACAAACAGTAATAAACCAAGCCTCCAAATAGAGCAGAGTAAAGGTTACAAAACGCATTTAAGGGTATAATATTTATAAAAGCACATGGACTAAACTCTAGAACTATAATACCAGGGCTAGGTAGTATGAGGTAGACAGTAGTGTTGAGTAATAGCTCACTGTAAATGCTCTCATGCCCTCTTGAAATTACCCCATACCCAGGGTCGGCTCTAAGGGGGGGCTTTGGGGGGCAATGCCCCCCCAAATGGAATGCTGTGCCCCCCAGGGCAAAAGAAGTGATTTAAACATTTTTTTATTTTTTTTTTACATTTTAAAAGTGACAGAACGTCGAGGGTCCCAAATGTTGCATCAACCATTTGCAGCCACTGGACCCTGGAGATCCGCCACTGGAGGGCCCAGCTAATCTCTTTACTCTCCTCTATTTACAACCAGATAACAAATAAAGTTGCATTTCCCTGCTGGTGCTCTCACAGTTAATCTAGGGCTTGCAATGCCCCTCCTCCTGCTAGCCCACTTACTACAGAGCTGAAGTGAGATGATGACATCATCAGACCTCTGCAGGAAGTGCTGGGAGAAGCTAACAGTCAGGGAGAGGGAAGGCAGAAGTAATTTTGTGAAAACACAGCCGTATAACCAATGTGTGTGTGTGAGAGTAGTATCCCTTCCCTATTGTGCTTTACAGGGAGTGCAGAATTATTAGGCAAGTTGTATTTTTGAGGATTAATTTTATTATTGAACAACAACCATGTTCTCAATGAACCCAAAAAACTCATTAATATCAAAAGCTGAATATTTTTGGAAGTAGTTTTTAGTTTGTTTTTAGTTTTAGCTATTTTAGGGGGATATCTGTGTGTGCAGGTGACTATTACTGTGCATAATTATTAGGCAACTTAACAAAAAACAAATATATACCCATTTCAATTATTTATTTTTACCAGTGAAACCAATATAACATCTCAACATTCACAAATATACATTTCTGACATTCAAAAACAAAACAAAAACAAATCAGTGACCAATACAGGGAGTGCAGAATTATTAGAGGAAATTATGAAAAAGATGCGCTATACAAGATCTGGGCTACACATAAAAAACAGGCAATCCCTAAGCCTGATAATGATCAGAGGTGCAAAAAGTGGGTATATATGTGTGCGCCAATATTGTGTGAAACACAAATGGCAATAGATCTTTTTAATAATGGCTTTTTATTTATCTATTTAGGTTCATAAATTTTCTTATTTTTAAATATTTAAAACAAACAGTCCATAAAGTACCGATAATATGAAATTCACATTAAATACCAAAAAGATTTTTTACAATCAATAAATTTATTTGGAATAATAACTGTTAATTTATACGAAAAAATGTAGGCAAAATACACATGAACAATGTTAAAATCTAACTTCTCCCTATTGGTACCAATCTGAGTGCTAAATAAATAACGATATTTCCGGTTAAAATATATATAGTTAGACAATCTAATACTAAGATAAAATTAAAATCTAATACACAATCTAAAAATGTATCTGAAAAGTGTCTAAAAGAAGCCTTAAATGCCTTAAAGTGACCTTGTGCAAGGTAATTTTAAAAAGCTTCTCATTAGAAACAGTTCATCAAATTGTATGCTTATAATTGGACTTAAGCATATGTATATATGTTTAGAGTGATCCTCTCTTGTCTCGGAATCTGAGTTAGCAGTGTTAACAATAAGTCGGCATATGATAGGAAAAGAGAGAGAAAAGTTTTTACTCCAAACTCCAATGTCCGTCTGTGATATTTCTCAGAAACAAATAGCCTTTTTGGGTTATTCCTTTATGAATCGTACTTGTGCTTTAGAAACAATGTCAGAGCAGAAGAAAGTACCTTATTTGAAACTGCTGCAAACCGCTGCAAATGCTCGTCAGTTTAGGGGTAGCGCCAAACACAAAGACCCGTGTCAATCCTAAGACACGCCCACAAGTGCGGGAAGTGACGTTGGCGAGTTGTATCCCGGATTGAAACCTGACTTTCCTTAGCAGCGTCCTAGCAGCGTCCTCAGCAACGTCCTCAATGTATCATCCGTGTATTGGTAACGCATTTCAGCTCCTTAGAGCCTTTGTCAAACCATACCGGATGATACTGATGGGGTCCTTTTATATCTGGATGTCCATACTTATTAAATTCATAATTAGTTGATATATTTGTTCAGTTTGTGTTTGCTGTGCATATCGTTTACTTTGCAATAGAAAAAACGTTTTACATTTTAGTGATGTGTTTCTAAGCAAATATATTTAAGAAGTGAGAGCTTATGGAAAGGTTTATAAAAACAAGATACATAATTTTGGATCAATTAACAATTGATTATTCAAAAGTTTAATAATTGATTATTAAATGGTGAAAAACATATTATCAATTCCTAACGGACCTGAGAGAGTGGTATTATAAAAGATATATTACAGAAGCTGTTTTTATAAATGATATTATAGTTAAAAATATTAAAGATATATATATTTAATATAAACTATTTGATAATTTAAAAGAAAAAAGAGATCATGTAATATAAGCCACTTTGAAAGATAAAAAATAAAAAAAAATTTTGTAAAAGTTTTTTATAAAAATTTTAGTATGATGGAAGAAACACTGTTATCTTAAAAACATTTATAAAAAATTCATAATTTTTTTTTTTTTTTTTTTTTTTTAAAAATTCTTTGTATAGATTTATTATTTGAAAAAGCTTCCTAATTCGATTTCTAGATTAAGGCCCTGAGGGTGTAATGTATCAAGATTAAAAATCCATTTACTCTCTAGTTGCAGCAGCTTATTGTGTACATCCCCTCCTCTTGTTTGTTTGGGCAGTTTAGCTATCCCCGTATATTGAAAACATTTTAAGTTACCTCCATTACATTGTTTAAAGTGTTTAGGAACCGGTAGGTCCTTATTTCTTTCTTTGTCCATGTTTTCAATAGATAAAATGTGTTCTCTGATTCGTTCCCGTAGGGGTCTTTCCGACTCTCCTACGTATTGCTGACCACATTTGCACTGAATTACATATACCGTATTGGTATCTGTACATCTAATACAATCATGGATTTTAAATTCTTTTTTGTTTGTATTAGAAATAATTGTTTTTCTTTTCTGTGAATGTCTGCATGATTTGCAGATAAAACAAGGAAAAAAACCTTTTATTTCGTTTCCTTTTAAGTCCCTATCGTTATTTCATTTTTTCTTTATAGTAGTGGGGGCCAACTTGTTTTTCAGGTTATTTGCTCTTCTGTAGATAAAATGGGGTCTTTCATTAATTAGAGGTCCTAGTATTTTGTCTTGTTTTAAAATATGCCAGTGTTTCTTCATAATTTTCTCTGTTAATTTATGATTGGCATTATATTCAGTAAAAAATGGTGCTTTAATTGTGCTGATTTGTGTATTATCTGGTTCCTTTTGTTTCTTTGTTAGTAGGGTTCTTCTATCTATTTTTTCAATATCTTGTCTTATATCTTCCACAATATTATCTTTATATCCTCTTTCAATAAATTTTTCTTTCAGAATGAGTGACTGAGTTAAATAGTCTTCTTTTTTATTACAATTTTTTCTTACCCTCATCATTTGGCCTTTGGGGATATTGTTTTTCCATAGATAATGGTGACAGCTAGTTGAGTGTATGAAATTGTTGCTGTCAACCGGTTTGAAATATGTTCTGGTATTTAGTATTCCCTGCTCTACATAAATTTGTAAATCTAAGAAATTTAGACATTCTTTACTTATTTCTTTGGTAAATCTGATATTGTGATTATTATTATTCATATTGGTACAAAAATTCTCTAAAGATTCTAGTGTTCCTCTCCAAATGATGATTACATCATCTATGTATCTTTTGAAGAGGACTAGGCTCGCACCCAGTTCCTGGGTGGCTAAAAATTCTTTCTCCCAAAGGCCCATAAAAAGGTTCGCGTAACTGGGTGCGAACCTAGTCCCCATTGCAGTTCCACATGTTTGTAAATAGTAGGAATCACCAAATTGGAAGTAATTGTGATTCAAGATAAAATCTATGCTATCCAAAATAAAATCACCCTGTTCTTTTTTAATTGTTGAGTCATTATTTAAGAAATGTTTTACCGCCTCTAAGCCTTTAGAATGTTCAATTATAGTATAGAGTGATGTTACATCACAGCTTACTAACCACATTTCATCTGTCCAGATTATATCTTCCAAAAGTTTAATGACTTCTGTTGAGTCTTTTAAATATGAGTCAAGAGATGTCACATATTTTTGCAGGTATCTGTCCACATATTGCGAAAGGTTGGCGGTAACTGAGTCTATGCCGGATATTATTGGTCTACCCGGTGGGTCTGTAAGGGACTTGTGTATCTTAGGCAATATGTAAAAGACAGGGATTCTTGGTGTTTTTTTAAAAAGATAATCATATTCTTTTTCATTTATTACCTCTAAAGTTTTGTATTTCTTTAATAGTGATTTTAATTCCCAAGTATAAAAAGTAGTGGGATTGATTTTGCTCTTTTTATAGGTATTTTCATCTTTAAGTAAATTGTCACATATTCTCGTGTAGTGTGCCTTATCTAAAATTACAATTCCCCCGCCTTTATCTGCGCTTTTGAAAATTATTTCATTATTGTTTTCTAATTCTCCAACGTCACTTCCCGCACTTGTGGGCGTGTCTTAGGATTGACACGGGTCTTTGTGTTTGGCGCTACCCCTAAACTGACGAGCATTTGCAGCGGTTTGCAGCAGTTTCAAATAAGGTACTTTCTTCTGCTCTGACATTGTTTCTAAAGCACAAGTACGATTCATAAAGGAATAACCCAAAAAGGCTATTTGTTTCTGAGAAATATCACAGACGGACATTGGAGTTTGGAGTAAAAACTTTTCTCTCTCTTTTCCTATCATATGCCGACTTATTGTTAACACTGCTAACTCAGATTCCGAGACAAGAGAGGATCACTCTAAACATATATACATATGCTTAAGTCCAATTATAAGCATACAATTTGATGAACTGTTTCTAATGAGAAGTTTTTTAAAATTACCTTGCACAAGGTCACTTTAAGGCATTTAAGGCTTCTTTTAGACACTTTTCAGATACATTTTTAGATTGTGTATTAGATTTTTTTTTTTTTTTTTTTTCAAAAGCTTTATTGAAAATAAAAATATATTATACATAGTAGTCAACATAACATGAACTGCTAAGTGTTTTTCCCAGTGTAAACAGATTATTCATAAAATGTCCATCCAACAGTCTCATTTCCATGGGCATTCCCCCAGTGGGGCAAAGGGGGTCTATGCCCGAAACTGGGCACAAGTACTAAACGTAAACATAGGTAAAAACACATTTATGTAAAACAAAAAGAAACAAAAACAAAAAACAAAAAAAAAAAAACAGAGGTACGGCTATGAGGTATTGAAACATGTGGGGCATGTAAGCAGTCTGTCTCAGGGTCCCTTATTGTGAAGGATGTGTATCCCCTTCCGCCCAGGCTGATAGCATTAGCTCATGTAGAACAGTAGTGCCCTGTACTATGTGATGGTATCTTTCCAGGTGGAGCAGTGAGGTGACCTGTTGTTTCCAGTCTGCTAATGTTGGAACTGTTCTAGATTTCCAGTTTCTAGGGACCAGCAACTTTGCGCTGTTCAGCATGATCATTAGTAATGCTCTGTGCTCTTGTTTATCCAGTTTAGGAAGGGAAATGTATAAGAGGATCTTAGGGTCATTAGGTATAGTGTGGCCGAGAATATCTTTCATGTGGGATAGGATCTCAGTCCAGTATGTATCTAACCTGGGGCATTCCCACCAGATGTGGGCAATTGAGCCTACTCCACCACAGTCCCTCCAGCATTTCCCCGATATCGACTTATATATGTGTTGTAATCTGATTGGGGTGAGGTACCACCTAGAGAGGAATTTATAATTTGACTCTTGGACCCTAGCAGAGATGGAAGATTTTTTTGTGGTTTGGAAAGCTGTTTGCCACTCTTGAAGTGTAATGTCTGAGTTCAACTCCCGTTCCCATGCTTTGGTATAGGAGGGGAGTGATCCTGTCCCACCAGATAAAAGGAGCTTATATATTACCGAAATTCCGTGTGGTGTTTTAGCCTTTTGTGAGCAGATTGTTTCAAAAGGCGTTTTTGTTCTTACAAGTTGATGTTTGTGTGAATGTATGGCCAGATAATGAGACAGCTGGGCGTGTGCGAACCAGTTTATTGTGAGATCGGGTATATGTTCCTGTATATCCTCAAGCTTCTTGAGGTTGTGACCTTCTGTAATCGCAGAAATCACTCTCTCCCCCAAGCCTACATTTCTGCTCAGTCTAGTCTCTCTGAGACCTCCTGCAATCTCAGGATTATTGCATATAGGTGTAAGTGGTGAGGGGATACTAGAGATGTGTGTTGATGTGTTTAAAATCTTGTCCCAAGTTTGAAAAAGGTCTTGTAATAAAGGGTACTCTGTCACCGTCTTTGGTCTGTACTTCATATGAAGCCAGGCTGACAGGCCCGCATTATTCGTGTTCAATATGTCGCAGTCCAATTGAACCCACTCTTTGTTTGGGTCGTTTTGGCACCAATCCATCAGTCTATGTAAGGTAATCGCCTGCTTGTATGTGTCGATGTGTGGCACCCCTAGCCCTCCACTATCTCTTGTGAGGCATAATGTATGCCTTGCTACTCTCGGTTTGATTTCTCTCCAGATGTATTGGTCTATAAATCGCTGTATTCGATCTAGGTAATGAGTTGGTAAGGGTATAGGTGTAGTTTGGAACAGATAGAGCAGTCTGGGAAGAATGTTCATCTTCACCACATTAATACGTCCCAACCAAGAAATCGATTTGTTTCTCCAGCTGGACAAGTCTGTGACTATTTCATTTTCTAATTTTTTGTAGTTGGCGAGAAAAATTTCTTGGGGTTCTGGAGACAGATATATGCCAAGATATTTCATCTTCGTCTTTTGTCTCCTTAAAGGGCAGTTTTGTAGCAAATTAGGTAAAGTCTCAGGTTTGTAGGTGACATTTAAAAATTCTGACTTACTTAGATTGAGATGGAAATTTGAAACCCTGCCAAACGCAGCGAATGACTCCAAGGCTGAGGGGATAGATTCGTTAATGTCAGTGAGTGTGAGTAGGACGTCATCAGCATATAGTGCTAATTTGTGTTCCCGGGATGCGGTACAAATGCCCTGGATATTGTTGTTTGATCGGATTGCTTGCGCTAGGGCCTCTATAGTGATAGCAAACAACACGGGCGACAGAGGGCAACCTTGCCTCGTCCCGTTCCTTATGTTGAATTTGTCAGAAAGAATTCCATTTACTTTAACCTGCGCTGTTGGGTTGCTATAAAGGGAAAAGATTTGTGCTGTGAATGTATTGCTGAAGTTCATCCTGGACAGGGTCGACCGCAGAAATTGCCAGCGTACCCTGTCGAACGCCTTTTCAGCGTCCGTAGAAACAAGTGCCAAGGGTATATGATGGGCCTGTGCATATGCGATAAGTTGAAGTATTTTTAGAGTATTATCCCGGGCTTCCCTGCCAGGTATGAAGCCTACTTGGTTTGGGTGTATCAAAGCGGGGAGAAACCTATTTATCCTGTTAGCTAAAATTTTGGCGTAAATCTTAATGTCCGCATTTAATAATGAAATGGGTCTGAAGTTTTCTGGTCTGTCTGGTGTCTTACCCTGCTTTGGGAGTACTGTTATATGTGCTTCTAGCAAGCGTTCTGAGAAACCTCCCTCCTTCGCAACTGAGTTAAAGAGGAGGCTAAGGGGTTGCAGGAGGTGGTGTGTGAATGTTTTGTAATATTTTACGCTCAGGCCGTCTGGGCCTGGGCTCTTCCCATTAGGCAAGCTTTTAATAGCCAATTTAATTTCTTCAGTGGTGATCGGTGTATCAAGTGAGTCTGAGGTTAGACAGAGGTTACCTAGGTATGAGTCAGTATCTTCCTCCCTACTGTCATTGTCTAGATTATATAGCTTTTCATAGTAAAGTCGAAACGTCTCAGCAATAGTCTTGCTATCCTTATGTGTTGTACCTGCCCTGTCTACTACAGTGTGTACATATGTGTTTAGTTGCTTACGTTTGAGGGCTTTCGCTAATGACGAGCCTGCTTTATCATTTAGGTCAAAGTGTTTCTGTTTCAGGAGAGCAGCCTTTCTCTGATAGGTGTTAGTGAGATGGGTGTTTAAGTCATCTCTGGCTTGTGTGAGGGCTTTCAATATTTGGGGGGAGGAGGGGTGTTGTTTGTGTTCCCCTTCCCAATATCTAATCTGGGCTAGTGTAGAGTTTAGAAACTGTCTGTTGTTTCTGTTGTCTCTCGCTTTGTGTTTTATAAGTTCCCCTCTTACCACACATTTGTGTGCTTCCCAAATCGTTGTATGGTTAGTGGCTTCACACGTGTTCTCTCGGAAGTAGTAACCTAAGGTTTTGTCAATGTCTGATTTAATCAGTGGATTATCTAACATGGATTCGTCTAGTCTCCATAGGAAGGGTGTTACAGGCTTGGATGGCCATAGTATTTTACATTGTACCGGGGCGTGGTCAGACCAAGTGAGGGGTAAAATAGTGGAACTGTCTATTAAAGTTAGGCCCAGTTGGTCACTAAGGATATAGTCTATCCTCGAGTATGTGTGGTGTGGGTGGGAGTAGAAAGTGTAATCTCGTGTGTCCGGGTTTGCATGTCTCCAAACATCGTGCATCCTCATAAGCTGAATCTGTGAATTTACAGTCTTGATGGTTCGTTTTGACGTGCAAGACGTTCCAGAGGATGTATCAAGTGTAGGGTCCAGTGGCAAGTTAAAATCACCCCCCAGGATAAGTATGCCTTTTGTGTGTTCAAGAAGGAGGTGAGAAATTTGCTTGAAAGCTATATGTTGGCCCGTGTTTGGTAGATAAATGTTGGCAAATGTCACCGGACTGTTGAACAGGAGGCCGGATAGTATAATGTATCTGCCATTTGGGTCTTTAATCATATGGGACGGTGTGAAGCTGACTGAGTTACCAAAAAGAATCCCTACCCCACACCTCTTTTCCTTTCCTGAAGCCAGATGGAATGATCTATATCTGTGATGTAGGAATTTTGGCTCTCTCCCTGTCTGGAAGTGGGTCTCTTGGAGAAAGATTATGTCCCCTGAGGCACGATTCAGCTGGTTGAAAGCTATCGACCTCTTCTCCGGGCTATTCAAGCCCTTTGCATTAATTGTGATTAAAGTGAGTGGTTTAGCTCTGTGTTCAAGATCAACTGCCATTGTTACCGTGTATGACGGGTAGTGGGGTGATGTATGTAGGGGGCAGTAAGCAGTATTGTCAGGTATTTTTAACGCTATCCCACCAAGTGTACCAATATAGAGAATCAATTTTTCTCTGAGATATAGGGAACCCAGAGAGTTAATCTAGTATGCAAGTAGTGAAATACAATTATCAAATTGTGTACAGGTAATATTGTATTATGCAAAACAAGTTTGGAACAAAAAATATCAGTCAGTAAAAGTTAACAATGAAAACAACAGATAGGCTATGAATAGCCAATCAAAAGGATACAGACAGTAAAAAAAAAGGTGGGTAGTATCCCACGCCTGTAATCCCATAGTAGAATTGTTAGTAAAAATATATTAAAGGAGCACTTACAATCTGAAGCCATTTCAAAAGGGGGAACGAGCTCAATGTCCCAACAGGAGGCAGCTTCAAACTAATTGGTACTCACAGAGATGTCCACAGTTTCCTGTGCTGTGTCCAGCTGAGGTGTGGCCCCTTCCCTGCGTTTTTCTCTTTGTGGTAGTCCGCTTCTTCCCGGGAGGACCCGGTGTTCTGTGTCCTCCTGGCGTCGCAGGTCTGTGTTTTTAATGCTGATCCGTAGGGTCTCGCAGAAGCGTGGCAAATCATCATGGGATCTGAGTATAGCAGTGGTGTCTCCCTTAGTGGCGATGATGCTCACTGGGAAACCCCATCTGTATTGGATGTTTTGATCTCGTAGGGCTGAGGTGATATAGCTTAGATCTCTCCTCTTCTGCAAGGTGGTGGGGCTTAAGTCTGCAAAGATTTGGATTTTATTTCCTGCATGTGTGAAATCCTTCTTCTGTCTGGCATATTTCATAATATCTTCTTTGTCCTTGAAATTTAGAAGTTTTAGGATGACATCTCTCGGGGGTGCCTTTGGGGGGGGTTTAGCCCGTAGCGCTCTGTGGGCCCTTTCAATGATTATATCTGGCGCTCCCTCGTCTCCTTTGAGGGTCCGGAACAGGTTTTGAAGGCAGCCCTCCAGGGCCATGGGTTGTATGCTCTCTGGAATGCCTCTTATACGGAGGTTATTCCTCCTGCCCCGGTTGTCAAGGTCCTCTACTTTTTCAAGTAAATGCTGAATTGTGTCTTCCTGTTCATACGCCATGCGTGACATATGCAAGATATCGTTGCAGGTGGTGTTATGATTTTCTTCCAAATTTGTAACCCTTTGGGTCACCCTTGATAAATCTCTTTTCAGTTCCCCGTACCAATTTTTCACTTCGGACATCATTTCTTTAACATCGTCCTTAGTACAGAGCGATTTCAAGTCCTCCTTGGTGATGTCAACAGAGCTAGAAGCTTGGGAGGATTTGTTCTGTGTGTCTTTCTGTTGCGTAGTCTGGTTTGTTACTTCAGCAATAGAGGGCTGCGCAGGGTCAGAGTGTGTCAAATAATTTTGCATTGTTCTAGTGCTGGCCAAGTTATCCAGTTTCTGAGATCTTTTACCTGGCATGTCCAAGTTAAATGTGTAGCAGGCTCCCCCACCTCAGGCAGAGTTAATGTTCCTGGAAGCTCTATATTATATTATTTATTATTTTAGCTACAAGTATATGGTCACCCCACCTGATATCTCTGTGGTATTCGGACTACTTTGTTTGAGATATGCCTTGCTGCCTGGTGAAACCAGTACACTAACTATATTAATGGCAATAGTCCCCTGCACTAGCAAAGTGTGGGGTGCAAGTGGCTGCTGCAAATGTCACAGTTAGGGTAGAGAAAACAGTATGGAGATGTTGTTCCCTATGTCCCAAAAGTACCCTTTTATTTCTGGTCTCCTGGAGAAGCAGCCCTTTATGGAGGATTACACTGAAGTGGTTGCTAGGGCAATGCCTGTCAGTGTCTCCTTTGCCTGCTGCTTATCGTTTCACTTAGTGTAAGAGGTGGAGGAATAAAAGAGAAAAGGAAAGCTTCTACACTGCAGTCGCTATATAACGGCTATGTTGCCCCCCTGCCTCACAGTCATTCACTACCCAGAAGATGTGGCCTCATACAGAAAGGGGGTGTTATTTTATACAGATTGGGCCTTTCCGTGTGTACAAGTGTTACACTGTCTTTGAGGTAGTGCCGTGGTGGTGTTATTAAAGCACCGGGCTGCAGATGCGCAAATTTTCTGGATGCGAGGTCCCAGCTGAGAAGCCGTCTGCCTTCCCGGCAGATCTGTAGTGCCGCTGTGCAGAGGGGGATATGCGCTTGTTACTTACAAAGATGGCGCCGTCCCCCTGCGCTAAGAGGTGAGTCTGCTTGAGTTGCGGGTCAGTCAGGTAAATGAGCGGTCTCCAGCCCTGTTTTATTTCCTGCCCCTGTATGCCGATAAGCTTTGCCTCCTGCTGGTTGTAGTTGGGTTGGGTATGAAAGGCTTATTTTGCTGGGATTTACTAGCGTGGGCCTAGGAGCTGTAGTCTCACACAGCCATCTCTCAAAGCGGCCAAGCTCCGCCCCTGTGTATTAGATTTTAATTTTATCTTAGTATTAGATTGTCTAACTATATATATTTTAACCGGAAATATCGTTATTTATTTAGCACTCAGATTGGTACCAATAGGGAGAAGTTAGATTTTAACATTGTTCATGTGTATTTTGCCTACATTTTTTCGTATAAATTAACAGTTATTATTCCAAATAAATTTATTGATTGTAAAAAATCTTTTTGGTATTTAATGTGAATTTCATATTATCGGTACTTTATGGACTGTTTGTTTTAAATATTTAAAAATAAGAAAATTTATGAACCTAAATAGATAAATAAAAAGCCATTATTAAAAAGATCTATTGCCATTTGTGTTTCACACAATATTGGCGCACACATATATACCCACTTTTTGCACCTCTGATCATTATCAGGCTTAGGGATTGCCTGTTTTTTATGTGTAGCCCAGATCTTGTATAGCGCATCTTTTTCATAATTTCCTTCAATAAACTGTCTTAAATAATCCCAAGTGAAAAACTTTGCAGCAAGTATAATAATGGCAAACAAAACAAGTATTTTTGAATTAAGATCTAGTATGTACGATGATTTACGATCCTTAATAAATAAAGATAAGACAGAATTTCTGAAAACTTTAGAGAATAAAAAAGAAACATTAGATGACCTAATGAAACTTCTAGAAAAGAAACTAACAACTGAACTTAAATGTAGAACTGAGTATCTATTTCTAGAAAAATATTTGGAAGTTAAAAGAGTACCCAGAGGTCTCAGAATAAAAAAGGAATGCTCTTTTAAGGTTGAAGATGAGGAATTTAAAAGAAAATGGAGGGAAATTTTGGAGGATGCCTCCATGAAACTAATGAAATTAATCAAAGAACACAGGGGTGATACCCTAATAAGTTTAGGAAACGAAATAAATGAGATAGAATTAAAACTAAGCGATTTTAAAGACTCATTAGAGTATAAAGACAGTGAGAAAAGAATTAAAGACAATATGGAAGAGCTAAAAAGTTATCTCCTGAAAATAAAAATGGACAAATTTGAAAGGGACGACCAGGATTACAAACATTTTGAGGAAGGGAACTATGCTGATACCTATACAACACACAGGTGGCGTCATAATAGATTTAGAAATAATACACAACATTTACAAGAAAACACTGAGAAAAGTACAAATGAAAATAAAAAAGAAGTACAACAGGAAAACAGAATGAGGGCCAACTACAATTATAATAATTATAAACCTGAATGGAACGATGTGAGGCACTATCGGAGTAATCAATATAATAAAACACCTAATAATAGAGAAAATAGACCATCCTCTCAAAGTACAAGAAGGGAATATCATGCAGGATATAGACGAAATTCCTATAACCCTCAGAGACAGGATGATAATAGTTGGCATAATGAAAATAGAAATTTGAATGGAAATTGGAACTACGCTAGAAACTACGATAGGGATTTTGATTGGAGAAATCATAAGATGGAGAGAACAGAGAGAATAAGAGAAAATAATGTCCCCTTATATAATAGGTTTGCACCCTTGGAGAGAGAGCAAGATAGGGTAGATAATCATGGACCACAAATAGAAAGACATACACAAAGTCATATCAATCCCCCAACAGCTACCAATCATTTTTTAGAGAGAGGACAGAACACATACAACGAACCGGTGTTAGAACCAAAAGAACAAAGATCAGGTCAAAGAAAGAGAAACCACTCAGGAGGAGAGGGAAACGAGGAAGAGGCTTACAGAAAGCCAACAGACAAAAGAAAGAAGTGAGTAATAATAAGGAAAATGGCATCTATAATTTAAGTAGTTACATTCTAAAAGAAGAAGAAAAAGGCGTTCTATTAAAAGGCCTTTCTTTTGCCCCCACTACAAAAATCAATAAATTTAACACTTACATAGATGCTAATAAATTCATTAGATCCTTAACCCTGAAGAGATATTTTGCAAAAAGTGCTCTAGAGAGGGAGGTTCAGCAACCTAAAAATATCCTACCTGATACTAATGGTTTTATACACTCTGGCCTAAAGAATAAATCATCCTTTTACCCCAAACATGAAAAGGGGCCTATTTTAGAAACTTTTGAAAAATTAATTATAAATGACATAAAAAATATACCCGAAAAGAAAATCAATAAAGTAAAACACAATCTATCAAAGAAACAAGAAAACCTTATCAGAGAATTAGAAAACAATAATGAAATAATTTTCAAAAGCGCAGATAAAGGCGGGGGAATTGTAATTTTTGATAAGGCACACTACACGAGAATATGTGACAATTTACTTAAAGATGAAAATACCTATAAAAAGAGCAAAATCAATCCCACTACTTTTTATACTTGGGAATTAAAATCACTATTAAAGAAATACAAAACTTTAGAGGTAATAAATGAAAAAGAATATGATTATCTTTTTAAAAAAACACCAAGAATCCCTGTCTTTTACATATTGCCTAAGATACACAAGTCCCTTACAGACCCACCGGGTAGACCAATAATATCCGGCATAGACTCAGTTACCGCCAACCTTTCGCAATATGTGGACAGATACCTGCAAAAATATGTGACATCTCTTGACTCATATTTAAAAGACTCAACAGAAGTCATTAAACTTTTGGAAGATATAATCTGGACAGATGAAATGTGGTTAGTAAGCTGTGATGTAACATCACTCTATACTATAATTGAACATTCTAAAGGCTTAGAGGCGGTAAAACATTTCTTAAATAATGACTCAACAATTAAAAAAGAACAGGGTGATTTTATTTTGGATAGCATAGATTTTATCTTGAATCACAATTACTTCCAATTTGGTGATTCCTACTATTTACAAACATGTGGAACTGCAATGGGGACTAGGTTCGCACCCAGTTACGCGAACCTTTTTATGGGCCTTTGGGAGAAAGAATTTTTAGCCACCCAGGAACTGGGTGCGAGCCTAGTCCTCTTCAAAAGATACATAGATGATGTAATCATCATTTGGAGAGGAACACTAGAATCTTTAGAGAATTTTTGTACCAATATGAATAATAATAATCACAATATCAGATTTACCAAAGAAATAAGTAAAGAATGTCTAAATTTCTTAGATTTACAAATTTATGTAGAGCAGGGAATACTAAATACCAGAACATATTTCAAACCGGTTGACAGCAACAATTTCATACACTCAACTAGCTGTCACCATTATCTATGGAAAAAAAATATCCCCAAAGGCCAAATGATGAGGGTAAGAAAAAATTGTAATAAAAAAGAAGACTATTTAACTCAGTCACTCATTCTGAAAGAAAAATTTATTGAAAGAGGATATAAAGATAATATTGTGGAAGATATAAGACAAGATATTGAAAAAATAGATAGAAGAACCCTACTAACAAAGAAACAAAAGGAACCAGATAATACACAAATCAGCACAATTAAAGTACCATTTATTACTGAATATAATGCCAATCATAAATTAACAGAGAAAATTATGAAGAAACACTGGCATATTTTAAAACAAGACAAAATACTAGGACCTCTAATTAATGAAAGACCCCATTTTATCTACAGAAGAGCAAATAACCTGAAAAACAAGTTGGCCCCCACTACTATAAAGAAAAAACGAAATAACGATAGGGACTTAAAAGGAAACGAAATAAAAGGTTTTTTTCCTTGTTTTATCTGCAAATCATGCAGACATTCACAGAAAAGAAAAACAATTATTTCTAATACAAACAAAAAAGAATTTAAAATCCATGATTGTATTAGATGTACAGATACCAATATGGTATATGTAATTCAGTGCAAATGTGGTCAGCAATACCTAGGAGAGTCGGAAAGACCCCTACGGGAACGAATCAGAAAACACATTTTATCTATCGAAAACATGGACAAAGAAAGAAATAAGGACCTACCGGTTCCTAAACACTTTAAACAATGTAATGGAGGTAACTTAAAATGTTTTCAATATACGGGGATAGCTAAACTGCCCAAACAAACAAGAGGAGGGGATGTACACAATAAGCTGCTGCAACTAGAGAGTAAATGGATTTTTAATCTTGATACATTACACCCTCAGGGCCTTAATCTAGAAATCGAATTAGGAAGCTTTTTCAAATAATAAACCTATACAAAGAATTTAAAAAAAAAAAAAAAAAAAATTTTATGAATTTTTTATAAATGTTTTTAAGATAACAGTGTTTCTTCCATCATACTAAAATTTTTATAAAAAACTTTTACAAATTTTTTTTTATTTTTTATCTTTCAAAGTGGCTTATATTACATGATCTCTTTTTTCTTTTAAATTATCAAATAGTTTATATTAAATATATATATCTTTAATATTTTTAACTATAATATCATTTATAAAAACAGCTTCTGTAATATATCTTTTATAATACCACTCTCTCAGGTCCGTTAGGAATTGATAATATGTTTTTCACCATTTAATAATCAATTATTAAACTTTTGAATAATCAATTGTTAATTGATCCAAAATTATGTATCTTGTTTTTATAAACCTTTCCATAAGCTCTCACTTCTTAAATATATTTGCTTAGAAACACATCACTAAAATGTAAAACGTTTTTTCTATTGCAAAGTAAACGATATGCACAGCAAACACAAACTGAACAAATATATCAACTAATTATGAATTTAATAAGTATGGACATCCAGATATAAAAGGACCCCATCAGTATCATCCGGTATGGTTTGACAAAGGCTCTAAGGAGCTGAAACGCGTTACCAATACACGGATGATACATTGAGGACGTTGCTGAGGACGCTGCTAGGACGCTGCTAAGGAAAGTCAGGTTTCAATCCGGGATACAACTCGCCAACGTCACTTCCCGCACTTGTGGGCGTGTTTTAGGATTGACACGGGTCTTTGTGTTTGGCGCTACCCCTAAACTGACGAGCATTTGCAGCGGTTTGCAGCAGTTTCAAATAAGGTACTTTCTTCTGCTCTGACATTGTTTCTAAAGCACAAGTACGATTCATAAAGGAATAACCCAAAAAGGCTATTTGTTTCTGAGAAATATCACAGACGGACATTGGAGTTTGGAGTAAAAACTTTTCTCTCTCTTTTCCTATCATATGCCGACTTATTGTTAACACTGCTAACTCAGATTCCGAGACAAGAGAGGATCACTCTAAACATATATACATATACTTAAGTCCAATTATAAGCATACAATTTGATGAACTGTTTCTAATGAGAAGCTTTTTAAAATTACCTTGCACAAGGTCACTTTAAGGCATTTAAGGCTTCTTTTAGACACTTTTCAGATACATTTTTAGATTGTGTATTAGATTTTAATTTTATCTTAGTATTAGATTGTCTAACTATATATATTTTAACCGGAAATATCGTTATTTATTTAGCACTCAGATTGGTACCAATAGGGAGAAGTTAGATTTTAACATTGTTCATGTGTATTTTGCCTACATTTTTTCGTATAAATTAACAGTTATTATTCCAAATAAATTTATTGATTGTAAAAAATCTTTTTGGTATTTAATGTGAATTTCATATTATCGGTACTTTATGGACTGTTTGTTTTAAATATTTAAAAATAAGAAAATTTATGAACCTAAATAGATAAATAAAAAGCCATTATTAAAAAGATCTATTGCCATTTGTGTTTCACACAATATTGGCGCACACATATATACCCACTTTGTGCAGAATTATTAGGCAAGTTGTATTTTTGAGGATTAATTTTATTATTGAACAACAACCATGTTCTCAATGAACCCAAAAAACTCATTAATATCAAAGCTGAATATTTTTGGAAGTAGTTTTTAGTTTGTTTTTAGTTTTAGCAATTTTAGGGGGATATCTGTGTGTGCAGGTGACTATTATTGTGCATAATTATTAGGCAACTTAACAAAAAACAAATATATACCCATTTCAATTATTTATTTTTACCAGTGAAACCAATATACCATCTCAACATTCACAAATATACATTTCTGACATTCAAAAACAAAACAAAAACAAATCAGTGACCAATATAGCCACCTTTCTTTGCAAGGACACTCAAAAGCCTGCCATCCATGGATTCTGTCAGTGTTTTGATCTGTTCACCATCAACATTGCGTGCAGCAGCAACCACAGCCTCCCAGACACTGTTCAGAGAGGTGTACTGTTTTCCCTCCTTGTAAATCTCACATTTGATGATGGACCACAGGTTCTCACTGGGGTTCAGATCAGGTGAACAAGGAGGCCATGTCATTAGATTTTCTTCTTTTATACCCTTTCTTGCCAGCCACACTGTGGAGTACTTGGACGCGTGTGATGGAGCATTGTCCTGCATGAAAATCATGTTTTTCTTGAAGGATGCAGACTTCTTCCTGTACCACTGCTTGAAGAAGGTGTCTTCCAGAAACTGGCAGTAGGACTGGGAGTTGAGCTTGACTCCATCCTCAACCCGAAAAGGCCCCACAAGCTCATCTTTGATGATACCAGCCCAAACCAGTACTCCACCTCCACCTTGCTGGCGTCTGAGTCGGACTGGAGCTCTCTGCCCTTTACCAATCCAGCCACGGGCCCATCCATCTGGCCCATCAAGACTCACTCTCATTTCATCAGTCCATAAAACCTTAGAAAAATCAGTCTTGAGATATTTATTGGCCCAGTCTTGACGTTTCAGCTTGTGTGTCTTGTTCAGTGGTGGTCGTCTTTCAGCCTTTCTTACCTTGGCCATGTCTCTGAGTATTGCACACCTTGTGCTTTTGGGCACTCCAGTGATGTTGCAGCTCTGAAATATGGC